>NW_028157821.1:0-105452 GCF_964263955.1 Coregonus lavaretus | reverse complement strand
CTGTGTTCTGCTCAACCATATCCTCCCCTCTGTGGGTTTGAGTCAGTGTGTGGAGTGGTATTTGACACACACACACACACAGACCAATGTTATCACTTAGGTTTGGGGTGTCATGGTATGCTGCTGCTGCTTTCTCACCCTACCTCCTCCTCTCTCCCTGTACCTCCTCTCTGCCTCACCCTGTCTTATCCTTCTTCCCCGTCTCTTTATCATCTCCCCCCCGTCTGTCCCTGACTCTCTCATGTCTCCATGCCCCCCACCCATTCCCCGTCCTCCCCCTACCCTAACCTCCCTCCCCAGCCTGTTGCTGCTACTCAGGTCCTCCCACAGAATCAGGACTCAGTCTGACTCTCAGATAAGCAGCTTTTAATTGGGGGGGGGGGGAGGGGAGGGAGAGAGGGAGGGAGGAGAGGAGAGGAGAGGGAGAGGAGAGGGAGGGAGAGGAGAGGAGAGGAGAGAGAGAGAGAGAGAGAGAGAGAGAGAGATGAGAGAGAGAGAGAGAGAGAGAGAGAGAGAGAGGAGAGAGAGAGAGAGAGAGAGAGAGAGAGAGAGAGAGAGAGAGAGAGAGAGAGAGAGAGAGAGAGAGAGAGAGAGAGAGAGAGAGAGAGAGAGAGAGAGAGAGAGAGAGAGAGAGAGAGAGAGGAGAGAGAGAGAGAGAGAGAGAGAGAGAGAGAGAGAGACTTTCCATTTCCCAGCCTGTGGCCCAGTAGAACCAGGTGCTGAGTGACAGCATTAACACCAGTGTGTAGACAGAGAGAGGAGATGAGGAGAGTTTCCACTCCACTTTCTGGTGGTCTTCCTTCCTTTCTGCATTCTCAATGATTTTGTGGAGACTAATAGTGTGGTTATAGGGCTGCAAAATTCAGGTTACCAGTCTCTACAACTTTGGCCAGAAATCTTCCCTCACGGTATTTCTGACAATCAAGTAGACCACTGTAGGGTTGCAGAATTCCTAGGTTCTCCAGAATTCTATGTTGGAATATTTCCTCGAATTGGGAGGGTGTCACAACTTCCGCCGAGGCTACCTCCCCTCCTTGTTCGGGCAGGTTTCGGCGTTCGTCATCGTCACCGGCTTACTAGCTACTGCCGGTCCCATTCTCATCACTCCACTTGTCATGTCTTGTCTTGTCAATCACACACACCTGGTGCTCATTCTCCTAATTAGTATGTGTATAAGTGTTCCCTCTGTTCCCCTTGTCTTTGTGAGTGATTGTTTCATTGTGAGAGCGGGTAGCTTGGTTGAGCTACTCTTCCTGTTGTTATTGACAAGGTGGAATATTTCCCTTGTGATAGTTTCGTTTTGACGCTGGGTGCGTTTTTATTTATGTAAACGGAATAAACTCTGGACTTCAGTGTTTTACCTCCTGCGCCTGACTCCTTCATTAACATCTCGTCACAGAATCACTCACCTGCATAATGGAGTCAGCATGAGAAGACCGCATGCCTGGAGTTGTGGCAAGGGTCCAGGAGCATTCCTCGATGCTGGCCAGCTTGGGGAAGGAGAGGACCCGATCTATCGAGACCAGCTGGTCACCGGATCCAGCCACCTACACCCCAGCCCCTGGAGGGATCCAGATATCCCGGCCACTGGCGTTTGATGGGACGGCAGCGCGATGTAAGGGATTTCTGCTCCAACTCGAGCTGTATTTCTCCAGCATCAGGCCGGCGCCACTGGAGCGGGAGAATGTATCCGTCCTCGTTTCCTGCCTTTGTGGGAGAGCCCTGGAGTGGGCCAACGCGGTTGTGGAACGAGGGAGGTGCCGCGTTGGAGGACTACGGGGAGTTTGCTCGCCTCTTTTGGGCCGTTTTCGATCACCCGCCCTGAGGGTCGAGAGGCGGACGAATGACTGGTCCATCTGAGGCAGGGGACGAGGACCGCACAGGACTACGTGCTGGAGTTCTGGACGCTGCAGCGGGGTCCGGGTGGAACGAGTGGGCCCTGATCTACCATTTCGGTGTCACCTAAGGGAGTACGTCCGACTGGGAGCTAGCCTGCCGTGATGCCATGCTATCGTTCTCCCAAATGGTGGACATGGCCATCTGGCTGGACAATCTGCTAGCAGCCAGAGGACGTCCTGGTAGGGGTCTGCCCGTTCCCTCTCCGGACGACTCTGACCCCGAGCAGATGGAGCTGGGGGGAGCCGCCGGTCGAGGGAGCGCAGGAGGACAGCGACAGTGCCACTCTGGTGGCACAAAGGGGACAATCCACCTCACGTCGTAGTCAACGTTCCTTTGGGTCTGGAGGCGGTAGGCAGGGTACTCACACATCACCCCAGGTAACGAACACCCAAACTTGTTCAGAGCCCTTTGCGGCGCACTGTACCTTATCTATCTCCTTTCCGATCACCTACATACGTCACCGAGTCCCTGTGCCAGGGGTATATATGTCCCTCCACTTCACCTGCTTCCTCAAGTTTCTTCTTTGTGAAGAAGAAAGATGGCGGTTTACGCCCGTGCATTGATTATCGACCACTGAATAAGGTGACGGTACGATTTAGTTATCCTCTTCCCCTAATTCCTTCAGTGATTGAGTCAATGCATGGGGCCCGTTTTTCACCAAATTAGACCTCAGGAGTGCCTACAACCTGGTTGCGTATTCGGGAAGGGGATGAGTGGAAAACAGCATTCAGCACAACATCGGGGCATTATGAATACCTGGTGATGCCCTACGGTTTGATGAATGCTCCATCCGTTTTCCAAACCTTTGTGACGAGGTGTTTCGGGACATGCTTGGTTGCGGTGTGGTGGTCTACATCGATGGACATCTGGTGTATTCCGCTACGCGCGCCGAGCATGTGTCCCTGGTTCGCAAGGTACTGGTCCGACTGTTGGAAAATGATCTTTATGCCAAGGCAGAGAAGTGTGAGTTTTCCAGCAGTCAATCTCCTTCCTCGGATAACCGCAATACTACCACTGTGTAGAGATGGAGGGCGATCGCATTTCAGCCGTGCGTAATTGGGCCAACTCCAACCCACGGTGAAGGAGGTGTAGCGCTTCCTTGGCTTTGCAAGTACTATCGGAGGTTTATTCGGGGCTTTGGCAAGGTCGCAGCTCCCATTACCTTCCTTGTTGAAGGGTGGGCCGTCCCGGCTCCGCTGGTCTGCTGAGGCTGATTTGGCCTTCAGTAGATTGTGGGGTCTGTTCACCTCCGCCCCGGTAGTGGCTCACCCCGATCCATCACTACCGTTCGTAGTGGAGGTGGATGTGTCCGAGGTAGGGATAGGCGCTGTCTTATCCCAACGCTCGGGCAAACCACCCAAGCTCTGCCGCTGTGCCTTCTTTCGAAGAAGCTTAGCTCGGCGGAGCAGAACTACGGCGTTGGTGATCGGGAGCTGCTGGTTGTTGTCCGAGCTTTGACGGTGTGGAGGCATTGGCTCGAAGGGGCGAAACATCCTTTCCTTGTCTGGACAGACCACCGTAACCTGGAGTACATTCGGGCAGCGAGGAGCTGAATCCTCACCAGGCCAGGTGGGGCCCTCTTCTTCACCCGGTTTGATTTCACACTCCCATGCATTCCGGTTACGAAGAACGTGAAGGCTGAGCTACTCTTCCTGTGTTATTGCCAAGGTGAATATTTCCCTTGTGATAGTTTCATTTTGGACGCTGGGTGCGTTTATTATGTAAACGGAATAAACTCTGGACTTCGGTGTTTTACCTCCTGCGCCTGAGTCCTTCATTCACATCTCGTCACAGAGGGAATAAGCACGAAATCAGGGAATCCTCCCATCAAGATTTCTGGGAGACTTGGGAAAGTTACCGTAATTCAGCAATCTTACAGTGTTTTTGATCATCAGAAATATTGTGTAAGGAACATTTTCCATCCAAAGTTGTAGAGACTGGGGTTAATGGTAGTTTATGGAGATTTCTCACTAAAGTGTTCATGTGTGTTGTCCTGATATTGTGGATTGTGGAAGACGAACGATCCATTTCTGAATAAAAACATACTACCAATTCCTATGTCTGAATCAAGGTTATCCTAAATGCATAACTAAATAAAAGCCTCTGTGATCATGACATTGACCAAGTCTTTAGAAATCATACTGAATAACCAATAAATCATGACACTTTGATTGTGACTATATCACCCTTGATCTGACAACTCATTAACTCTACCAGAGTCCGTCCGTCTGTCTGTCTGTCGGTCTGTCTGTTCGGTCATGGTCACAGGAATCCTGCAGACTTAGCCAGCCCAGCGGTGGCATGTGAAAGTGACCGTTTTTTTTTCTTCTTCTCAGTGACTCGTGAAAAAATGAATAGCTAATTAAGACAAAGGAAGGACTGAGCGGAGCAATGCCTGCTGCGTGAGCTTCTGTGTGTGTGTGCCCTTTGATTGTCCAGAGGAACAGATTGAGTTGTACACTAGAGGAAACATCAAGGACTGTGTGTCTCTTTGTGTGTGTGTGTTTGCGCTTGTGTCTGTGCGGTTGTGTCCTGTGTGTATGCATGCGTGCTTCGTTCGTTTCAGTATGTGTGTATGCGTTGCGCACGTGTGCACATATTTGAGTGTGTGCGAGCACATAAGAGTGTGGTGGTGGTGTGTGTGGTGTGTGTGCCTGTGTGTGATGGGATTAGTGAAATTGGGCCGTGTTGGTTGGGCCCTGTAATGATGGGATTATGGCGGTGGGAGGCGACCAAGAGGTTCTTCCACGTCACCTCAGTCCCACAGGAGAAGATCAGGTGAAGATCAGTGGAGGAGGAGAGGAGGGAAGATGAGACTGAGAGGAGAGGAGAGGAGAGGATGTAGACTAGGAGGAGAGGAGAAGAGAAGAGAAGAGAAGAGAAGAGAAGAGAAGAGAAGAGAAGAGAAGAGAAGAGAAGAGAAGAGAAGGAGAAGAGAAGAGGAGAGGAGAGGAGAGGAGAGGAGGAGATGTAGACTAGGAGGAGAAGAGAAAGAGGAGAGGAGGAGAGGGAGAGGGAGAGGGAGAGGAGAGAATTAAAGACAGAGACAGGAGGAAAGAAAGGGAAAGAGAGGACAGAGAACAGGAAGGATGCATCAGTGCGTTCCTCGGCTGCATTTCATTCCAGAAAGTTGTGGTCTCCCATCTGTCCATGTTCACTCCCGTTGTACGTCTGAAATAACTGAGATGACTGAGTAGTTATAGCACGTGTTTTACCTAGTTTCCTCCATTTTACTCTGGCATATCCAGTCCTGTCAGACTGAAGGGAGGAGAACGAGGACAGAAGAGAAAGAGGACATCTTTTTGGAATGGAACCCAGCCCTGCTAACCAACCAGTGGGAGGAGTTGACTGTGTGATTAATTAAGAGAGAGAGAGACAGTCCCCTCCTCCTCCACTGTTGAGGGGGTTAGTGCTACAGCATCAGTAATTGCTAACCATTAAGCATGCTGCTCATGTATGCTAACACATGCTGTTCATACATTATAGATGGCAGGGGAGAAAGAGAGGTGCTAGCGCAGCACGGTGGTGGTGGGGGGTGGGGGGAGGGGGGTGTAGCATGTAGCGCTAACACAGGTCGCTTTGATCACAAATCTGATGACTCTTCTCAAGGGATGCTAGTTAGTAATCGGCTAGTGGTAAATGGCATGCATACTGTTCTTGTTGATGTGTATGGAAACACCATTCAGGTTGCTGCTGTGATTTATACACATTTTCTGACACATAAAATGTTGATTCTTACTTTCAGGTGAAACTGAATCTTATCAATCACTTTCAAACCAACTTCTCAACGCAATCTAATGAGCGTCAACACACACACACACACACACACACACACACACACCCTCTAGTCTTGTAGAACACACACAATTTTGAATATAAAATCTAAAACCCTGTAACCCTAGATCCCTGAATACAATACACTTCTTTCAGAGAATGAAAGTGTGTGAGGCATTGTTTTGGGCCTCTGATTGACTCTCTGGTCTGGAGAGCTCTGATTGACTATGTTCTGTGTTGTGTAGTGGTGGTTTGCAGAGCTCTGATTGACTCTGTGTTGTGTAGTGGTGGTCTGGAGAGCTCTGATTGACTCTGTGTTCTGTGATGTGTAGTGGTAGTCTGGAGAGCTCTGATTTACTCTGTGTTCTGTGATGTGTAGTGGTAGTCTCTGGAGAGCTCTGATTGACTCTGTTTTCTGTGATGTGTAGTGGTGGTCTGGAGAGCTCTGATTGACTGTGTTCTGTGATGTGTAGTGGTAGTCTGGAGAGCTCTGATTGACTCTGTGTTCTGTGATGTGTAGTGGTGGTCTGGAGAGCTCTGATTGACTCTGTGTTCTGTGATGTGTAGTGGTAGTCTGGAGAGCTCTGATTGACTCTGTGTTCTGTGATGTGTAGTGGTAGTCTGGAGAGCTCTGATTGACTCTGTGTTCTGTGATGTGTAGTGGTGGTCTGGAGAGCTCTGATTGACTCTGTGTTCTGTGATGTGTAATGGTGGTCTGGAGAGCTCTGATTGACTCTGTGTTCTGTGATGTGTAGTGGTAGTCTGGAGAGCTCTGATTGACTCTGTGTTCTGTGATGTGTAGTGGTGGTCTGGAGAGCTCTGATTGACTCTGTGTTCTGTGATGTGTAGTGGTAGTCTGGAGAGCTCTGATTTACTCTGTGTTCTGTGATGTGTAGTGGTAGTCTGGAGAGCTCTGATTGACTCTGTGTTCTGTGATGTGTAGTGGTGGTCTGGAGAGCTCTGATTCAGCCCAGTCACTCTACTGCTCTCTCTCACCCCAACCACTTAACACAGCACTGTACAGCGAGCAGGAAACACAGAGCATCAGATAGCATCACACACTGTACACACACACACACACACACACTATACACACACACACACTATACACACACACACACACACACTGTATACACACACACACACTGTACACACACACACACACACACACACACACACGCACACACAGGGCAACAGCACTAGTAGCATCAGTGACTACAATCGCTCTCACACACACACACACACTCGCTGCTGAGTGCTTGTCCTGAGAGATAAAGACCATTAATGGGAGACAGAGGCTGCATCCCAAATGACACCTTATTCACTATGAGCCCTGGTCAAAAGTAGTGCACTATAAAGGGAATACGGTGCCATTTGGGATTTAACCAGAGACAGAGGCATCATCTTTGTGTGTAAAGGGTCTTATGGCCAGCAACCTGAGGATATGATTGGCTGACATGGAGTTGGTGTGCCAGGTGTTGAGGTCACCTCTTTGGGTGCTGTAGATAATCCTGGCATGGAGAGAACAAGGCAGGCCTGTTGTAGATAATCCTGGCATGGAGAGAACAGGGCAGACTGCTGTAGATGATCCTGGCATGGAGAGAACCAGGGCAGGCCTGTTGTAGATAATCCTGGCATGGAGAGAACAGGGCAGGCCTGCTGTAGATAATCCTGGCATGGAGAGAACAGGGCAGGCCTGTTGTAGATAATCCTGGCATGGAGAGAACAGGGCAGGCCTGTTGTAGATAATCCTGGCCAAGGAGAGAACAGGCCCGCAGCACTGCTGGGTGTGTGCAGCCGTACATGCGTGCGTACCTGAATGAGAGAGAGAGAAACACCAGCCTGCCTGATCTCTCTTTCTCTTTCACACACACAAAGATACAACACTGCACCGCTCATCCCAGGGCAGGGATGATTTATTCACAATGGGAGAGCAGATGACTGCAGTCTCTCTCTCTCTCTCTCTCTCTCTCTCTCTCTCTCTCTCTCTCTCTCCCTCTCTCTCTCTCTCTCTCTCTTCTCTCCTCTCTCTCTTCTCTCTCTCTCTCTCTCTCTCTCTCTCTCTCTCTCTCTCTCTCTCTCTCTCTCTCTCTCTCTCTCCTCTCTCATCTCTCTCTCTCTCTCTCTCTCTCTCTCTCTCTCTCTCTCTCTCTCTCTCTCTCTCTCTCTCTCTCTCTCTCTCTCTCTCTCTCTCTGCTGTACATCCAGACGAGAGAGAGGTGTCAGGCTGTGTATTTATTCATGTACAAAAGATGACTCCCCTGTGAAACATAGTGGATCTGCTTCCCTCAGCTTTAGATGGGAAGCGAAGCTGTTTCCATTGGTTGTGGGTGAATGTGTATTTCTCTGTAGAAGTGAATGATATATGAAGTGTTCTCTGTGTGATCAAACTGCGTATTGGTTCCTTCTTCTGATTAATCTCTTGTTATACTTTCCCTTTCTCCTGAGTTCAGCTGTGTTTTATGTCGGTGATTCTCCACTGGCAACTTCTGGTTGAGAAAGAACCCCGAACAGTTCTAGTCCAGCACACTTGATTCAACTAACCAAAGGACTTGATGTAAGTCGCTCTGGATAAGAGCGTCTGCTAAATGATGTAAATGTAAATGATTAGTTGAGTTGTTGAATCAGGTGTGCTAGTGAGGGGCTTGAACAGACATGTGTGTTGTTGGTGGTACTTGAAAACTGAAGTTGAGTAACACTGTTTTATTTTGTCCTGTGTGGCTCTATAATGGAACCCAGGCATTCCTTTCATTCCATTTGGGAATCCTGTCTCATATAGCTTATAAATGTTTATGGACCTTCTGACCTTCTGTGTCTCTCTGCCAGGCGATTTGCTGCACCTTGGTGAACTGTACCTGTGATAGTTTCAAACCTGGGAAACTGAAGAAAAGACTGTGTGAGCACTGCAAGCATGGATGGGTAGCGCACGGTAAGCACAGATTAAACTGTTACTTTACTTAGTGTAGATTTCTAACATGGTATGGGAGTGGGGGGTACGTGTGTCTTCATTCATGTTTGTGTGGGGGGGGGGGGGGGGGGGGGGGGGCCTGTGAGCCTGCATGAGTGTGTTTTCTATATTCATGTTCGCCTGTGTTTTCTCTACTCACTCCTGTGCGTCCTCTACCCCCTCTACCCCCTCTACCCCTCCACCCCCTCTAACCCTCCACCCCCTCTAACCCTCCACCCCCTCTACCCCTCTACCCCTCCACCCCTCTACCCCTCTACCCCCTCCACCCCTCAACCCCCTCTACCCCTCCACTCCTCCACCCCCTCTAACCCTCCACCCCCTCTAACCCTCCACCCCCTTTACCCCTCCACCCCTCCACCCCCTCTACCCCTCTACCCCTCCACCCCCTCTACCCCTCCTACCCCTCCTACCCCTCTACCCCTCCACCCCCTCTACCCCTCCACCCCTCCACCCCTCCACCCCCTCTACCCCCTCTACCCCTCCACTCCTCCGTCCTCCTGCAGCTCTGAGCAAGCTGAAGCTGCACCACATGTACCAGGGCAGCCAGGTGGAGATCGTCCACTCCAACGTGGTCTTTGACATCTGCAGCCTGATGCTCTACGGGACCCAGGCCATCCCGGTCAGACTAAAGATCCTGCTGGACAGGCTGTTCAGTGTCCTGAAACAGGAGGAGGTCATCCAGATCCTCAACGCGCTGGACTGGACCCTACAGGACTACATCCGAGGATACGTCCTACAGGTAGGGCGGGGTGGAGGGAGGAGTTCTTACTTTAGGACGAGGAGAGAGAGGAGCACAGGAGAGAAACAAAGGCCAGCTTCTCTATAGGAACTCTCCTCTTCTCCACATCCTCCTCTCTGGAGGTCTCCAGACTGATGGAGGGGAGATTTATAAATATTATTTAGTTCCACAATTTCCCTCGCAACCTTGAGCCAGGCAGAACCACTCGGCACACAGTCAGTGTCAGCCGCTGCTCACTTCGATTAGTCCGTCATCAACTATTCAGCTTTCTCTCTGCATTTAATGTTAGCTCCTCTAATGGTGAACACAGAGTCAGAATCCTCGTAAGGCAGAGCCAAACGAATGCTGTGTGATGAAATATTGATCATGGTTACTGTACTGAGAGGCCGCTGTCTGACTTTCACAGACACCACAACTCCTATGTAATTAGTACTGTGCCGGGTGGAGCAACCTCGTTCTCCTTCCTCTCTGATCTCACTCCACCCTGACGTGTGTGTGCGTGTGTGCATCCGTGTGTGTGTTCGTTCATCCGTATGTGTGTGTGTGTGCACTCTGACGCTGATGGAGAGAGGGAAAATCCACATGATTTAAATGAAGAGAAATGACAGGCCAGATGAAAGGTAGCGCTGTAATGAGGGCTCCCTCCTCTTCTGTATTGCCTCTCTGCATTAACTTTACAACTGAACCCTTTATTAAGACGCTCTGGGGTGAAGTTCCCCCTAAGTACAGATCTAGTATCAACTTCCACTCCCCCAATCCTCACCTTAGCCATTAGTGGGGAAAATGCACATTTGACCCAAGATCAGCGTCTAAGGGCAACTTCACCCTACACCTACAGTACCAGTCAAAAGTTTGGACACACCTACTCATTCCAGGGTTTTTCTTTATTTTTACTATTTTCTACATTGTAGAATAATAGTGAAGACATCAAAACTATGAAATAACACATATATCATGTAGGAATCATGTAGTAACCAAAAAGGTGTTAAACAAATCAAAATATATGTTATATTTGAGATTCTTCAAATAGCCACCCTTTGCATTGATGACAGCTTTGCACACTCTTGGCATTCTCTCAACCAGCTTCACCTGGAATGTTTTTCCAACAGTCTTGAAGGAGTTCCCACATATGCTGAGCACTTGTTGGCTGCTTTTCCTTCACTCTGCCGTCCGACTCATCCCAAACCATCTCAATTGTGTTGAGGTCGGGGGATTGTGGAGGCCAGGTCATCTGATGCAGCACTCCATCACTCTCCTTCTTGGTAAAATAGCCCTTACACAGCATGGAGGTGTGTTGGGTCATTGTCCTGTTGAAAAACAAATGATAGTCCCACTAAGCCCAAACCAGATGGGATGGCGTATCGCTGCAGAATGCTGTGGTAGCCATGCTGGTTAAGTGTGCCTTGAATTCTAAATAAATCGCAGACAGTGTCACCAGCAAAGCACCCCCACACCATAACACCTCCTCCTCCATGCTTTACGATGGGAACTACACATGCGGAGATCATCCGTTCACCCACACCGCGTCTCACAAAGACTCGGCGGTCGGAACCAAAAATCTCAAATTTGGACTTCCACCGGTCTAATGTCCATTGCTCGTGTTTCTTGGCCCAAGCAGGTCTCTGCTTCTTGTTGGTGTCCTTTAATAGTGGTTTCTTTGCAGCAATTCGACCATGAAGGCCTGATTCACACAGTCCCCTCTGAACAGTTGTTGTTGAGGTGTGTGAAGCATTTATTTGGGCTGCAATTTCTGAGGCTGGTAACTCTAATGAACGTATCCTCTGCAGCAGAGGTAACTCTGGGTCTTCCATTCCTATGGCGGTCCTCATGAGAGCCAGTTTCATCATAGCGCTTGATGGTTTTTGCGACTGCACTTGAAGAAACTTTTAAAGTTCTTCAAATTTTTCGGATTGACTGTCCTTCTAATCTTAAAGTAATTATGGACTTTTCTCTTTGCTTATTTGAGCTGTTCTTGCCATAATAAGGACTTGGTCTTTTACCAAATAGGGCTATCTTCTGTATACCCCCCCTACCTTGTCACAACACAACTGATTGGCTCAAACGCATTAAGAAGGAAAGAAATTCCACAAATTAACTTTTAAGAAGGCACACCTGTTAATTGAAATGCATTCCAGGTAACTACCTCATAAAGCTGGTTGAGAGAATGCCAAGAGTGCAAAGCTGTCCTCTGTAGCTCAATTGGTAGAGCATGGCGCTTGTAATGCCAGGGTAGTGGGTTCGATCCCCGGGACCACCCATACGTAAAAATGTATGCACGCATGACTGTAAGTCGCTTTGGATAAAAGTGTCTGCTAAATGGCATATTAATTTTTTTTTTTAAAGGCGAAGGGTGGCTATTTGAAGAATCTCAAATATAAAATGTGTTTAACACTTTTGGGGTTACTACATGATTCCATATGTGTTATTTCATAGTTTTGATTTCTTCACTATTGTTCTACAATGTAAAAAATAGTAAAAAGAAAGACAAACCCTTGAATGAGTAGGTGTGTCCAAACTTTTGACTGGTAGTGTATTTAGACACAGTCAGTCTGTCTTTTAGAGGACTTCATATCTTCCTTGGTATGTGAATATACAGGAGTAGAGCCTAATACAGATGTATAATTCTAACGATGAAATGCTCTCTCTCTCTCTTTCTCTCTGTATATCAATCGCTTTCTCTCTCTCTCTCTCACTCTCTCTTTCCCACCCACCCCCTCTCCTTTCCTCTCTTCCCCCCCCTCCCCGCTCTCCACCCACCCCCTCTCCTTTCCTCCCTCCCCCTCTCCCTGTCCCGCCACTCTCACCCCCCCACACTCTCTCCTTTCCTCCCTCCCCCCTCTCCCTGTCCCGCCACTCACCCCCCCACACCCTCTCCTTTCCTCCCTCCCCCCTCTCCCTGTCCCGCCACTCTCACCCCCCCACACCCTCTCCTTTCCTCCCTCCCCCCTCTCCCTGTCCCGCCACTCTCACCCCCCCACACTCTCTCCTTTCCTCCCTCCCCCCTCTCCCTGTCCCACCACTCTCACCCCCCCACACCCTCTCCTTTCCTCCCTCCCCCCTCTCCCTGTCCCGCCACTCTCACCCCCCCACACCCTCTCCTTTCCTCCCTCCCCCCTCTCCCTGTCCCGCCACTCTCACCCCCCCACACTCTCTCCTTTCCTCCCTCCCCCCTCTCCCTGTCCCGCCACTCTCACCCCCCCACACCCTCTCCTTTCCTCCCTCCCCCCTCTCCCTGTCCCGCCACTCTCACCCCCCCACACCCTCTCCAGGATGTAGTAGGGAAGGTGTTGGACCGCTGGGCCATCATGACGTTCGAGGAGGAGATCGCTACGCTGCAGCAGTTCCTCCGCTTCGGCGAGACCAAGTCCATTGTGGAGCTGATGGCGCTGCAGGACAAGGAGGGTCAGGCCGTGCTGGTCCCCAGCACCCGCACCAACTCAGACATCCGCACCTTCATCGAGCGCAGCACCCCGCGCACTGCCACCACCAACAACGTCCTGACCCCTAAGGTGGAGAAGCTGAGCTCTTCCAACGCTCACCACTTTGAGAACTTTATTAATAGTATGGCGTTTATGCTACCATTTCAATTGTTGGGCTCTGTGCCCGCGCCGCTCCTGGGGTCACCACCGGGGGCACTGCAGCAGCAGCAAGGCGGGCAGATGGAGCAGAGACGGGGGGACGAGAACCCAAACGCCCTCCCCGGGCCGCCACCCACCGAGAGCAGCCTGGTGGGCTCTAGCTCCGCCTCCTTCACCTCTGACCTGGACAGGGGTGTAGACAACCCTCTGGACGGCCTCTCGGCCATTCCCAAGATGGAGGCTGAGGACTTCCCCACCAGCGACAACTACTCGGACGGCCGCTCCACACCCTGCACCCCCTCCATGATGAACTCTGACCTTACCCAGATGTCCCCCGATAGCAAGCTCCAACGCTCCATGGACCGGAACGGGGGAGGTGGAGGCGGGGGAGGAAGTCTCAAGAAGGGGCGTGTGTACTGCAGTGCGTGCGACAAGACCTTCTACGACAAGGGCACGCTGAAGATCCACTACAACGCTGTGCACCTGAAGATCAAGCACAAGTGCACCATCGACGGCTGCAACATGGTGTTCAGCTCGCTGCGCAGCCGCAACCGCCACAGCGCCAACCCTAACCCTCGCCTGCACATGCCCATGAACCGTAATAACCGTGACAAGGATCTGCGAGACGGCGGGAGCCTTTCGGCCGACGAGGACTCCGAAGCAAGCGACAAACCGCGGTCTGAGTACCCCCACTCATCCATCCCGGTGTCCCTGACCTCATCCCCCGACAGCCAAAAGTCGGTTGCCAGCTACATGGTGAGTCATGTGGACTCCACCACCAGCAGCACTAAGCTCCACCACAGCAGCTCCTTCCCCAGCATGGGGCACCTGGGCCACGGCATCCTCTTCCCCAACCTGAAGACGGTGCAGCCTGTGCTGCCTTTCTACCGGAGCCTGGTGACCCCCGCCGAGCTGGCCAACACCCCCGGCCAACACCTCCCCTCCCTCCCCCTCCTATCCTCCTCGGTCCCCCTCAAACCCACCTCCATCACTGCCCCAGACCCCTGCAGTGCCATCATCGACCCTGTGCCCAAGAAGAAGTCGCGGAAGTCGAGCATGCCCATCAAGATCGAGAAGGAGGCAGTAGAGAGGGAGGGAGGGACGGGGGAGGAGAGTGGTTCAGAGGACCAGAGCCCTATACAGGCCATGGACAGGGAGGAGGGTGAGAGAGGGGTAGGAGGAGGGGGGTATTTGTTTGTGAGACAGATGGGGGGAGAGAGGGAGAGGGAAATAGAGGAGAGAGGAGAACAGGAGGGGGTGAAGCGGCCAAGGTCCCACAGCCCGGAGAGAGAGATGTGTGGAGGCAGGGAACAAGAGGTCAACGAAGAGGAAAAAGAAGAGGGGTCCCGGCAGGCAGAGACAGGGAGGATCACCTGCTCCTCATCCTCCTATGATGGCAAACTCAACCACCGAGAGAACCACAGCCTCTCTCTGAGCAGAGACCACACAGAGACAGAGGGAGAGGAGGGCGACCAACCAACCTCCCGGCACCCAGACAAGCTGTGCGACTCAGAGTGCGACGACACTGACCACCGACTGACCAACGGCGGTTTGTTCAGACTAGGCGACAGAGGGAAGGACGGACCAGAGGGCTGTGTGGCAGACTACACCGACTCTAGCCTCCTGCAGTCTCGTATGGACTCCGAGGAGGGGGCACTGGACAGGGATGACCTTCCACACCACTGTGAGATCTGCAGCAAGACGTTCAGCAACCAGTACAGTGTGAAGATGCACTACCGCAACGTGCACCTGAAGGAGATGCACATGTGCACGGTGGCTGGCTGCAACGCCGCCTTCCCCTCCCGCAGGAGCAGAGACAGGTGAGAGAGAACAAACACACGTCTGTCGGTTAGTAGTCTGTCTTTTAGTTTTATAGTCTGTCAGTGATTTATGAAAATGATTTGTCATTCTCTAGCACAATATACCATATTTAAGCGTATTATGTCAGAGGTTCTGTTGAAGTGATATGGTTAGTATGTCTTTTCAAATGATCTAATAAAACCACACCAAACTGGCAGCAACCACAAATACGTCAGTTACAGACTTATTTAACAGAGATGAATGGTCAATTAAAGATAGAAAAAAACGTATCTTTGAAAAAACACCAACCAAGAAACAACCTTTCCTACATGTTATGTCTTCTAGGCACAGCTCCAACCTCAACCTCCACCACAAGCTGTTGACCAAAGACCTGTACAGCCCATCACCTAGATCCCTCTACTCACCAGCCTCCCTCTGCAGGGACAGAGACCCTGTCAGCCTGGACTACCGCCAGGACCTGAGAGATCTCCAGAGGGAGAGAGATCTCCAGAGAGACCCAGGCAGCCAGACGTCTGTCATCTTCAGAGGACACAACCGCATGGGCCTGGTCTTCCCCATGAGCAAGATGGCCGACGAGGTGGCAGGGGAGGATGCAGGAGAGGAGCTGGGAGGAGGAGGAGGGGTGGAGGAGGGGGCGGTACTGGACCTAAGTACGTCATCATCTGTACCTCCTCATGGGGGCGGCAGCGCCCGTTCCTCCTGGGATTCAGATGGGGCGGGCAGTGAGGAAGGGGAGGGGCTAGAGGAGGAGCCTCTGCCAATGGAGGAGGACAGCGATGGGGAGAGCTGCGACGGGATTGGTCTAGGAGGCCCCGGTGGGGAAGGGTTAGTTTTGGGCGGGGAGAGGACCCTGGACTGTGTGGGGGGAGGACAGGGGGGGGCACAGGGGGGTGGAGGTGGCTCACCCATTACCTGCCACGTGTGCCAGAAGGTCTACAGCAACAAGGGGACGTTCAGAGCCCACTATAAGACTGTCCACCTGCGCCTACTGCACAAGTGTAAAGTCCCAGGCTGCGACACCACATTCTCGTCAGTACGGAGCCGCAACAGACACAGCCAGAACCCCAACCTGCACCGCAACCTGACTGTCAGTGGCGGCGGCACCGCTCTTGACCAGGAGTAGGGCCTTGCTTGAGCTTCAGCTCACACAGACCCTGATTCACTCTCACTGTATTATTTTGTCTTTGTTTATTTGACACGAGAACAGGCTTGCCAGTTAGCACTTTTTGAATAAATTCATTGTTGTTTTGGGGGACAATGTCTGTAGTGAGCTTGGGATTGTGGAATCGAGCTGCATTTTTCTTTGTTATGGCAGATTGTATCTGCTTTTTTTTTGGTGCAAATGTTACAGGACAGTATATCTCCCTGAATGTTGAGTGGATTTCTCCAGGTATATCAAGTTAAGCAACCTCAAATTGTTCTGAGGTACACATGAAGACCTTCTTTTGCATTCCATTCCTTGGACACTCATTTTAGACTAAGTCTGTTTCCTTTCCCCCGCCAACATTTTTGGCATATGTTCTTTTAAATTCATATTTATTGATGGTACATGTAGAAAACATGAAGTTATTTCGGACACGAAATTGACAAGTCATTTTTCTATCATGTATTTTTGTCTTGATTTAAAACACTTAAAAATCATGCATCATCTTTAAAACGTTGTGCATCTCAGCCCCTTTCTCTAGCTCTTTTATTTCTATGCACTAATTCTAGATAGTTCCATTACTTTGCCTTACAATATAGTATAAAACGGGTGGGTCTAATCCTGAATGCTGATTGGTTAAAACCGCATTCTAGCCGGTGTCTATTCCACAAGTTACCACCGGCTAAATCTATGACGTTAAAATGCCTATTTACTCTGTTCCATCTGACTGCACAATCCACTGTCTCATCAACCCAGCCAGGCTATTTATAAACTTGACCTCCACTATAAAAAGCATCTAGTCATTATCTCACATTTATTTTAGAATAACATTTAGTTTTCAACAGCGGAGATTTGTATAAACCTTGCTGTCTGTCTCTCCAACATTTGCAACATTGTTTCAATATTCAAATTCGATCTCCAGCTGTCCCATAGTAATGAACATGTCGTGAGTCGGGACGAGACAGAGTCGAAATCATGAATCAGCTGGCATCATTTTTATGGATATATACAAAGAAATGTCAATTGAAAAAATTTACAACAAAACGAAGTGCAGCTAGTTTGCAGTCTTTCCAGCTTCATTTTAAGTGTTTGTGTTAGCTGTGTTGTTGGCTAGCTCCTCTGAACAACAGTGTCCTGACGATTGAGCACATTTTCTATGCCAGGTGAAATCGCGCCTCATTAGCTTATTGTTATGGATGTAACCAAATACATGTCACTAGAAAACAGCTTAAACAAATGCAGAACAGAAAGACTGAATGACTGGGTCGCGTCTAGCAACCAAACCGATAGAACGAACGACCAGCCGGCTTGGGTAGCAACCCTAGATTTGTGTCGGGACTATATCTTGTGGAAGGATGAAATAGTATGAATCAATTCATCAAAATAATGTTTTTAATGAAAATATGTCAACCATTATTTGAATATTTTGGTAACCCCTCGAAGCCGGTGTTTGGAGGATATATTGGCACGGTTTGCTAACAAAACCCATACCAATATATCCTCCAAACACCAGCTTCTCAGGCATTATCACTTAAATATAATTCACTCACATACAGTTTAGGATCAACTGCAAGTTTCTAAATCACATACTGTTCAAGTGTCACTTATCTCCAGTCATCAACATTGTAGGAAAAAGTACCCAATTGTCATACTTGAGGAAAAGTAAAGATACCTTAATAGCAAATGACTCAAGTAAAAGTGAAAGTCACCCAGTAAAATACTACTTGAGTAAAAGTCTAAAAAATATTTGGTTTTAAATATACTTAAGAATCAAAAGTAGGGGGCACCATTTTCTTGATTTTTTAATTTACAGATAGCCAGGGGCACACTCCAACACTCAGACATAATTTACAAACAAAGCATTTGTGTTTAGTGAGTCCGCCAGATCAGAGGCAGTAGGGATGACCAGGGATGTTCTCTTGATAAGTGTGTGAATTAGACAATTTTCCTGTCCTGCTAAGCATTCAAAATGTAACGAGTACTTTTGGGTGTCAGGGAAAATGTATGGAGTAAAAAGTACATTATTTTCTTTAGGAATGTAGTGAAGTAAAAGTTGTCAAAAATATAAATAGTAAAGTACAGATACCCCCAAAAAACGACTTAAGTAGTACTTTAAAGTATTTTTACTTAAGTACTTTACACCGCTGGTCATCAACTGTAACAAGTGAAATATTTTCAGTGTTCTTGGTAGTTATCGTCGACTTTCCCTGTGAGTTTACACGTATCTTTCCAATCAAAAGCATCTGTGACATTCTAGAAGTGTGGCGTACGTTAGTTCCTTTGGACTGTGGTCTGTAAAGATCTTTGTTTAAAAAAAATGTTTAAGTATTGTGAACTTGATCGATATAAGTTATTGTTTGATGTTGTATGTATGTATGTATGTGTGGTTCTGTTCCTCTCCTATCGTGGCTGTTTCTGGATGTTGCATTATGCTAACGTGATAACGTTGACCAAAGATTTCTCAGTCCCGAGGTGCATATGAATCTAACCGCCTCATGCAGTACGGTGTTCCTATTAGGATAGCCTCGGTCTTGGGCCGAGATTGAGGCTGTCCTAATATGGACACCGTATATGAGGCATGCAGTATTAAAACAGCCTTCTCTTGACGCTCTTATCTGAAAATACATGACAGAAAAAAAGCAGTATTCAGACAGGCTCATAAAAACTATTACAACTCTTGGAAGAAAACATTTATTGGAACTTTTATATATTTTCATGGTCTTTTGTAAACAAATATGCTCACATCTTAGGACTCTTGTGCACTAGAGTGGGTGAGGGCATCATTCTAGACAGACAGACAGACAGAGACAGACAGACAGAGAGACAGACAGACAGACAGACAGACAGACAGACAGACAGACAGACAGACAGACAGTCAGTCAGTCAGTCAGTCAGTCAGTCAGTCAGTCAGTCAGTGTCTCCAAGCGTTGGATCATATGATATTGTACTGTGAACAAGTCAAACACTGAGAAAAACTAAACAGAACTGAAAGATAAGTAGCCAGGGCCCAATGTCCACGCACACCCTTCAAAACATATGGTACCTAAATCATTATTGAATTGTATATTTTGTGAATAGAGTCATTTGTAATCTTAAAGAAACCAAATATAAAATATGCTCATTAATTTTACTGGACTCATGCTACATCCTAAGAGATGTTTTTTGGGAGGGAAAAATATGTCCAAAGTAACGTTCTTGTATTAATTCACAATCGTTTTTTGGTCTAGGTATTCTGCATATACATTGAGTGTACAAACATTAAGAACACCTTCCTAATATTGAGTTGCACCCTTTTGCCCTCAGAACACCCTTAATTCGTCGGGGCATGGACTCTACAAGGTGTTGAAAGCGTTCCACAGGGATGCTGGCCCATGTTGACTCCAATGCTTCCCACAGTTGTGTCAAGTTGGCTGGATGTCCTTTGGGTGGTGGACCATTCTTGATACACACGGGAAACTGTTGAGCGTGAAAAACCCAGTAGTGTTGCAGTTCTTGACACACTCAAACCGGTGTGCCTGGGACCTACTACCATACCCCGTTCAAAGGCACTTAAATATTTTGTCTTGCCCATTCACCCTCTGAATGGCACTCATAGACAATCCATGTCTCAGTTGTCTCAAGGCTTAAAAATCCTTCTTTAACATGTCTCGTCCCCTTCATCTACACTGATTGAAGTGGATTTAACAAGTGACATCAATAAGGGATCATAGCTTTCACCTGGATTCACCTGGTCAGTCTGTCATAATGTTTTGTACACTCAGTGTATATTTGACCTTATGTATTTAATTACATTGAGCTAGAGAAAATATCAATTTCTTTGTGAAGTTGTATGGGTTTGTAAAAAGAAACCAACATGTTAATAGATGTTCATGTTTTTTGATTTAATGTTACAATATTCGTTCCTACTCAATAAAAAGCCATATCTGTTTGCACGCGTTGGTCTCATTTCATATATCATATTTATCTATTTTGTTTTCTTAAAGTAAATACTATCATACGATTTGCCACCTATAACAAATATGAATCTGCTTTATGCAACGATATTTTCAGTGCCAATTTTTACTAATATTAACGCCCAGTTTTACATTGTTTTCTCTTTGTGCTGCTGGGAATTTAAAAAAACAACTTCATCCTCAATTACAGTATATAAAATCTACACATACAGGAGTAATTTTTTATCACTAACTACATAATAAAAATGACTGCACAGTAGAATCATGTCCAGTAGGCAAGAAACAGAAAACGCTTTGAAATGGTCCAAATGAAAACGAGTGTTCTTGTTGGACCTCTTCTGTTTCAAAACGTTTTCTCCCGTTTTGTGCCCCCGTCTATCTCCTAAGGCCTACTAGTGTTCCATACCAAGTAGAACACTGTGTGTCCCAAATAGCACTCTTTTCCCTACATAGTGCACTACTTTTGAGTAGAGCCCTGATCAAAAGTAGTGCACTATATAGGGAAAAGGGTGCCATTTGGGACATAACCACTGTTGAGTCAGTGATGAAGCATTAACAACAGGGGACCTGTTGTTAAGGACCTGGTCGTGAGGTCACCATGCAGTGTGTCGTTGTTATTGACTGAGTGGTTGTCACTAGTTACCACAGCCATAAAGTCATAAACCCCGCCTATTTCTACAATTTATCTTCTTAAAATGTGATTTTAATCCTAACCTTAACTACACTACTAATCGTATGCCTTATGCCAGCTGTCTGTCCCCACCACCCAGACAAAACAACCACAGAACCACAGAGACAGACACAAGTGCATACACTCTCTCGGCTGTCCCCATAGGAGAACCCTTTTTGATACCAGGTAGAACTCTTTTGGGTTCCCTGTAGATCACTCTGTGGAAAAGGTTCCACATGGAATTCAAAAGGGTTCTACCTGGAACCAAAAAGGGTTCTTCAAAGGGTTTTCCTATAGGGACAGCCAAATAACCCTTTTAAGTTCTGGATAGCAGGTTCTAGATAGCACCTTTTTTTCTAAGAATGCAGACATATAAAGCTGCATAAGCCTGCACACACACACACACACACACACACACACACACACACACACACACACACACATACACGCAGCACACACCTCAGCAACAATAAATATATGAGATGTATATATGAGCTGTGTCTCAAGTCATTCACATGAATCCAACAAAAAATCACTGAGGGCCAGTGGTAACCAAGTAGGCCTAGAGGCTAATCATTGAAGAGATGTTGAGATGGATAAGTGTTGCCATAGTGTAGCGTCAGTGTCAGAGGGTATAGACAGAAATGGACCAGCGATGGTAGGAGTAGTTCTGGTGGTAGGAGTAGTTCTGGTGGTAGGAGTAGCTCTGGTGGTAGGAGTAGCTCTGGTGGTAGGAGTAGCTCTGGTGGTAGGAGTAGTTTGGGAAGGTAGAAGTAGTTCTGGTGGTAGGAGTAGTTCAGATGGTAGGAGTAGTTCTGGTGGTAGGAGTAGTTCGGAAGGTAGGAGTAGTTCTGGTGGTAGGAGTAGTTCGGATGGTAGGAGTAGTTCGGATGGTAGGAGTATTTCTGGTGGTAGGAGTAGTTCTGGTGGTAGGAGTAGCTCTGGTGATAGGAGTAGTTCTGGTGGTAGGAGTAGCTCTGGTGGTCGGAGTAGTTCTGGTGGTAGGAGTAGTTCTGGTGGTAGGAGTAGCTCTGGTGGTAGGAGTAGCTCTGGTGGTAGGAGTAGCTCTGGTGGTAGGAGTAGTTCGGATGGTAGGAGTAGTTCTGGTGGTAGGAGTAGTTCGGAAGGTAGAAGTAGTTTGGATGGTAGGAGTAGTTCTGGTGGTAGGAGTAGTTCTGGTGGTAGGAGTAGTTCGGATGGTAGGAGTAGTTCGAATGGTAGGAGTAGTTCTGGTGGTAGGAGTAGTTCTGGTGGTAGGAGTAGCTCTGGTGATAGGAGTAGTTCTGGTGGTAGGAGTAGCTCTGGTGGTCGGAGTAGTTCGGATGGTAGAAGTAGTTTGGATGGTAGGAGTAGCTCTGGTGATAGGAGTAGTTCGGATGGTAGGAGTAGTTCTGGTGGTAGAAGTAGTTCTGGTGGTAGGAGTAGTTCAGATGGTAGGAGTAGTTCTGGTGATAGGAGTAGTTCGGAAGGTAGGAGTAGCTCTAGTGGTAGGAGTAGTTCGGATGGTAGGAGTAGTTCGGATGGTAGGAGTAGTTCAGATGGTAGGAGTAGTTCTGGTGGTTGAAGTAGTTCTGGTGGTAGGAGTAGTTCGGATGGTAGGAGTAGTTCGGATGGTAGGAGTAGTTCTGGTGGTAGGAGTAGTTCAGATGGTAGGAGTAGTTCGGATGGTAGGAGTAGTTCAGATGGTAGGAGTAGTTCGGATGGTAGGAGTATTTCGGATGGTAGGAGTAGTTCTGGTGGTAGGAGTAGTTCTGGTGGTAGAAGTAGTTCCAGTAGACCCACACCCCCAGGTGAGGAGGATGAATCCGTTACGCAACGAAACAAAGTGTACGCTAAAACTAATGCTGCAAAACAGAGGATGAAAGCGCTGATTGCGTAACTTTTCATTTTCAGTCAACCCACAGCTTCCATTTACATGTTTTACACAGAGCTGGCCATTACCACTTGGCTGCTGCTGAAAAGCCCAGTTCCGACAAGTGCCTCGATCCTTTATTGCTGGTGTGGGAATGTAGTACCACTCAAAGGGGGTGCGACGGTTATTTCCGTCCCCTCAGTGCGCTGTATGTAGGCGACAGTATCCATAGAAAACCTTGTAGGAGGTGGATCACTTGTTCACACACTGTTCACAGCAGAATTTAAACATTTGTATCTGACTTTTTAAGTGGTGATGGAGTAATATACGTTGGCCACATTGCCTGAGGAGGAATCTTTGTTTCTGGTATCCTGTGTTTCCCAACTGGTGGGATGTAACCCACTGGTGGAGCGCAGCCAATTCCTACTGAGTCTCAACCGAAGGTTAGGCGGTATAGCTAGAAACATTGTTATGTTTATCTTGAGGTTGGAATGAAAATTATGCATCAGCTTTGGGTGATGAATCATGGCACAAAATAAGTTTAGGAACCACTGCAGCAGAAACGATATCCACACAGAGACGTATGTTCCCAAATCATGTTTTATTCAAAAATTATATAGTATGTATGACTGACAACTACAGATAACTTTTATTTACCAAATCAACATATTATTTCTACGTTAGATTCATAGGAGGTTGGTGGCACCTTAATTGGGGAGGACGGGCTTGTGGTATTGGCCGGAGCGGAATAGGTGGAATGGTATCAAATACATTAAACACATGGTTTCTATGGTTTCTATGTGTTTGATGCCATTCCATTTGCTCCGTTCCGGACAGAATTATGAGCCTCCTGTGATTAGATTATAGTCTTCTCCCTTCTCCCTTCAGCTGTATAGCCTACTACTACACCACTATGAATCCAACCACTGTATCAACAGACCCTCATGAGCACTGCTGCTGCTGTTGAGCCCCACATGTTCCAGAGAGAGAGAGAGAGAGAGAGAGAGAGAGAGAGAGAGAGAGAGAGAGAGAGAGAGAGAGAGAGAGAGAGAGAGAGAGAGAGAGAGAGAGAGAGAGAGAGAGAGAGAGAGAGAGAGAGAGAGAGAGAGAGAGAGAGAGAGAGAGAACGAGAGAGAGAGAGAGAACGAGAGAACGAGAGAGCTTTTTCTGGGGGCACTGACATTAGATCCCACCTCATAGTCTTGGGCTATGGAGAGGGAGGGGTCAGGGAGAGGGGGAGAGGGAGAGAAAGGAGGAGGGTGAGGCAGAGGGTAAAATTGATTGTCCACAGGGGCTTGGGAAGCTGTTGAATACGAGGGGGTATTACCGCCCCGGCACTGCAGCCAGATGGACAGCAGATGACTTTTGTTCCTACTAATACTCTAGTCTGGGGAGGAGGGGGAGGCGGGGGAGGAGGGGGGAGACAGGAAGAAGGAACATTTTGGAGTGCTGGACAACTTACATCACCCACTCTGTCTCAGGGATAGCACCATATTATCTGTCCTCTAGTCAAGGCCAACAGCAGAACAGTGAGAGTAAAAATACAGTTTTCTATTCAATGTCAGACATTGATGGAGTGTTTTCAGATAAGAGATTCTAAAACGTGTTTATTAGGAGTAAGTAGGACAATTTTGTATGTAGGAAATAAAAATATGAAATGCCAACAACATTTTAAATGAAATGTAACCTTTTTTGTATATTTGAAAGGGCACATTTTGACTACTAAAAACCCAGTTCGAGATATTTCCACACTATGAGATTGGAATAATACTGTGAAATTGTGAAAATGATGATAATGCTCTGTTAGTGTAAGAACTGTTTGAAAAGACCGCCTGAAATTTCAGCCCGTTTTGGTGGGATGGAGTTTTGACTTGCCTGGTGACATCACCAGGTGGTAAATTAGTTAGTAGACCAACAATGAAGAGATCCAAACACTTCTGCCAATAACAGCTAGTTTTCAGTTTTCCCCTCCCCACTCAGACCACTTCCAGACAGTCCTAGCAAAATTCTTGCTTGAGAAAGTGCTCTTTGCTAAAGGTCGCAAGTTCAGGAATGGCTGAAGAATTGCAACATTTGCCTGGAGCTAACTCTGCAAATAGCACTACTGGGTGATTAACCATGGTTACTTGCAAGGAAACACGTGCCGTCATCATTGCTTTGCACAAAAAGGGCTTCACAGGCAAGGATATTGCTGCTAGTAAGATTGCACCTAAATCAACCATTTATCGGATCATCAAGAACTTCAAGGAGAGCGGTTCAATTGTTGTGAAGAAGGCTTCAGGGCGCCCAAGAAAGTCTAGCAAGCGCCAGGACCGTCTCCTAAAGTTGATTCAGCTGCGGGATCGGGGCACCACCAGTGCAGAGCTTTCTCAGGAATGGCAGCAGGCAGGTGTGAGTGCATCTGCACGCACAGTGAGACAAAAACTTTTGGAGGATGGCCTGGTGTCAAGAAGAGCAGCGAGGAAGCCACTTCTCTCCAGGAAAAACATCAGGGACAGACTGCTATTCTGCAAAAGGTACAGGGATTGGACTGCTGAGGACTGGGGTAAAGTCATTTTCTCTGATGAATGCCCTTTCTGATTGTTTGGGGCATCCGGAAAAAAGCTTGTCCGGAGAAGACAAGGTGAGCGCTACCATCAGTCCTGTGTCATGCCAACAGTAAAGCATCCTGAGACCATTCATGTGTGGGGTTGCTTCTCAGCCAAGGGAGTGGGCTCACTCACAATTTTGCCTAAGAACACAGCCATGAATAAAGAATGGTACCAACACATCCTCCGAGAGCAACTTCTCCCAACCATCCAAGAACAGTTTGGTGACGACCAATGCCTTTTCCAGCATGATGGAGCACCTTGCCATAAGGCAAAAGTGATAACTAAGTGGCTCGGGGAACAACACATCGAAATGTTGGGTCCATGGCCAGGAAACTCCCCAGACCTTAATCCCATTGAGAACTTGTGGTCAATCCTCAAGAGGCAGGTGGACAAACAAAACCCCACAAATTCTGACAAACTCCAAGCATTGATTATGCAAGAATAGGCTGCCATCAGTCAAGATGTGGCCCAGAAGTTAATTGACAGCATGCCAGGGCGGATTGCAGAGGTCTTGAAAAAGAAGGGTCAACACTGCAAATATTGACTCTTTGCATAAACTTAATGTAATTGTCAATAAAAGCCTTTGACACTTATGGAATGCTTGTAATTATAATTCAGTATACCATAGTAACATCTGACAAAAATATCTAAAAACACTGAAGCAGCAAACTTTGTGAAGACCAATACTTGTGTCATTCTCAAAACTTTTGACCGCGACTGTACTGTGTCTGTAAAATGTATGTAGTATAGTTGAAGTCAGAAGTTTACATACACTTAGGTTGGCGTCATTAAAACTAGTTTTTCAACCACTCCACAAATTTCTTGTTAACAAACTATAGTTTTGGCAAGTCGGTTAGGACATCTACTTTGTGCATGACACAAGTAATTTTTCCAACAATTGTTTACAGACAGATTATTTCACTTATAATTCACTGTATCACAATTCCAGTGGGTCAGAAGTTTATATACTGTGGGGAAAAAAAGTATTTAGTCAGCCACCAATTGTGCAAGTTCTCCCACTTAAAAAGATGAGAGAGGCCTGTAATTTTCATCATAGGTACACGTCAACTATGACAGACAAAATGAGAAAAAAAATCCAGAAAATCACATTGTAGGATTTTTAATGAATTTATTTGCAAATTATGGTGGAAAATAAGTATTTGGTCAATAACAAAAGTTTCTCAATACTTTGTTATATACCCTTTGTTGGCAATGACACAGGTCAAACGTATTCTGTAAGTCTTCACAAGGTTTTCACACACTGTTGCTGGTATTTTGGCCCATTCCTCCATGCAAATCTCCTCTAGAGCAGTGATGTTTTGGGGCTGTCGCTGGGCAACACGGACTTTCAACTCCCTCCAAAGATTTTCTATGGGGTTGAGATCTGGAGACTGGCTAGGCCACTCCAGGACCTTGAAATGCTTCTTACGAAGCCACTCCTTCGTTGCCCGGGCGGTATGTTTGGGATCATTGTCATGCTGAAAGACCCAGCCACGTTTCATCTTCAATGCCCTTGCTGATGGAAGGAGGTTTTCACTCTAAATCTCACGATACATGGCCCCATTCATTCTTTCCTTTACACGGATCAGTCGTCCTGGTCCCTTTGCAGAAAAACAGCCCCAAAGCATGATGTTTCCACCCCCATGCTTCACAGTAGGTATGGTGTTCTTTGGATGCAACTCAGCATTCTTTGTCCTCCAAACACGACGAGTTGAGTTTTTACCAAAAAGTTATATTTTGGTTTCATCTGACCATATGACATTCTCCCAATCCTCTTCTGGATCATCCAAATGCACTCTAGCAAACTTCAGACGGGCCTGGACATGTACTGGCTTAAGCAGGGGGACACGTCTGGCACTGCAGGATTTGAGTCCCTGGCGGCGTAGTGTGTTACTGATGGTAGGCTTTGTTACTTTGGTCCCAGCTCTCTGCAGGTCATTCACTAGGTCCCCCCGTGTGGTTCTGGGATTTTTGCTCACCGTTCTTGTGATCATTTTGACCCCACGGTGTGAGATCTTGCGTGGAGCCCCAGATCGAGGGAGATTATCAGTGGTCTTGTATGTCTTCCATTTCCTAATAATTGCTCCCACAGTTGATTTCGTCAAACCAAGCTGCTTACCTATTGCAGATTCAGTCTTCCCAGCCTGGTGCAGGTCTACAATTTTGTTTCTGGTGTCCTTTGACAGCTCTTTGGTCTTGGCCATAGTGGAGTTTGGAGTGTGACTGTTTGAGGTTGTGGACAGGTGTCTTTTATACTGATAACAAGTTCAAACAGGTGCCATTAATACAGGTAACGAGTGGAGGACAGAGGAGCCTCTTAAAGAAGAAGTTACAGGTCTGTGAGAGCCAGAAATCTTGCTTGTTTGTAGGTGACCAAATACTTATTTTCCACCATAATTTGCAAATAAATTCATTAAAAATCCTACAATGTGATTTTCTGGAAAAAAAATTCTCAATTTGTCTGTCATAGTTGACGTGTACCTATGATGAAAATTACAGGCCTCTCTCATCTTTTTAAGTGGGAGAACTTGCACAATTGGTGGCTGACTAAATACTTTTTTCCCCCACTGTACACTAAGTTGACTGTGCCTTTCAACAGCTTGGAAAATTCCAGAAAATGATGTCATGGCTTTAGAAGCTTCTGATAGGCTAATTGACATAATTTGAGTCAATTGGAGGTGTACCTGTGGATGTATTTCAAGGCCTACCTTCAAACTCAGTGCCTCTTTGCTTGACATCATGGGAAAATCAAAAGAAATCAGCCAAGACCTCAGAAAGAAAATTGTAGACCTCCACAAGTCTGGTTCATCCTTGGGAGCAAGTATAAACACCATGGGACCATGCAGCCATCATACCGCTCACGAAGGAGACGCGTTCTGTCTCCTAGAGATGAACGTACTTTGGTGCGAAAAAGTGCAAATATATCCCAGAACAACAGCAAAGGACCTTGTGAAGATGCTGGAGGAAACAGGTACAAAAGTGTCTATATCCACAGTAAAACGAGTCCTATATTGACATAACCTGAAAGGCTGCTCAGCAAGGAATAAGCCACTGCTCCAAAACCGCCATAAAAAAGCCAGACTACGGTTTGCAACTGCACATGGGGACAAAGATTGTACATTTTGGAGAAATGTCCTCTGGTCTGATGAAACAAAAATAGAACTGTTTGGCCATAATGACCATCGTTATGATTGGAGAAAAAAGGGGGTTGCTTGCAAGCCGAAGAACACCATCCCATCCTTGAAGCTCGGGGGTGGCAGCATCATGCTGTGGGAAGCTTGTGGAAGGCTACCTGAAACGTTTGACCCAAGTTGAACAATTGAAAGCCAATGCTACCAAATACTAATTGAGTGTATGTAAACTTCTGACCCACTGGGAATGTGATGAAATAAATGAAAGCTGAGTCATTTAGCAGACGCTCTTATCCAGAGCGACTTACAGTTAGTTAGCATACTTTTTTTTGTTCATACTTCAACTGTATGTATAAGCTGGAAGGAGACGCTTAAGAGTTGTTGTCCATTACTTTACTCCAATTAGGGGATGGATGGTAGGGTTAGGGGAAAATAACAAGAAATTAAAATTTAAAAATATATATATACATATATATTTGAAATATATACACTACCAGTCAAAGGTTTTAGAATACCTACTCATTCAAGGGTTTTTCTTTCTTTTTACTATTTTCTACATTGTAGAATAATAGTGAAGACAACAAAACTATGAAATGACACATATGGAATCATGTAGTAACCAAAAAAGTGTTAAACAAATCCAAATATATTTTATATTTTTAGATTCTTCAAATAGCCGCCCTTTGCCTTGATGACAGCTTTGCACACTATTGGCATTCTCTCAACCAGCTTCATGAGGTTGTCACCTGGAATGCATTGCAATTAAGAGGTGTGCCTTCTTAAAAATTAATTTGTGGAATTACTTTCCTTCTTAATTGAGACAATCAGTTGTATTGTGACAATGTAGGGGGGGTATACAGAAGATAGCCCTATTGGTAAAAGACCAAGTCCATATTATGGCAAGAACAGCTAAAATAAGCAAAGAGAAACGACAGTCCATCATTACTTTAAGACATGAAGGTCAGTCAATAAAGAACATTTCAAGAACTTTGAAAGTTTCTTCAAGTGCAGTTGCAAAAACCATCACGCGCTATGATGAAACTGGCTCTCATGAGGACCGCCACAGGAATGGAAGACCCAGAGTTACCTCTGCTGCAGAGGATAAATTCATTAGAGTTACCAACCCAAATAAATGCTTCACAGAGTTCAAGTAACAGACACATTTCAACATCAACTGTTCAGAGGAGACTGTGTGAATCAGGCCTTCATTGTCAAATTGCTGTAAAGAAAACACTACTAAAGGACAGCAATAAGAAGAAGAGACTTGCTTGGGCAAAGAAACCCGAGCAATGGACATTAGACCGGTGGAAATTTGTCCTTTGGTTTGGAGTCCAAATTGGAGATTTTTGGTTCCAACCGCTGTGTCTTGTGAGACGCGGTGTGGGTGAACGGATGATCTCCGCATGTGTATTTCCCACCATAAAGCATGGAGGAGGAGATGTTATGGCGTGGGGGTGCTTTGCTGGTGACACTGTCTGTGAATTATTTAGAATTCAAGGCACACTTAACCAGCATGGCTACCACAGCATTCTGCAGCGATATGCCATCCCATCTGGTTTGGGCTTAGTGGGACTATCATTTGTTTTTCAGCAGGACAATGACCCAACACACATCCAGGCTGTGTAAGGGATATTTTACCAAGAAGGAGAGTGATCGATTGCTGCATCAGTTGACCTGGCCTCCGCAATTCCCCGACCTCAACCAAATTGAGATGGTTTAGGATGAGTCGGACTGCAGAGTGAAGGAAAAGCAGTCAACAAGTGCTCAGCATATGTGGGAACTCCTTCAAGATTGTTGGAAAAGCATTCCAGGTGAAGCTGGTTGAGAGAATGCCAAGAGTGTGCAAAGCTGTCATCAAGGCAAAGGGTGGCTATTTGAAGAATCTCAAATATAACATATATTTGGATTTGTTTAACACTTTTTTGGTTACTACATGATTCCATATGTGTTATTTCATAGTTTTGATGTCTTCACTATTATTCTACAACGTAGAAAATAGTCAAAATAAAGAAAAACCCTTGAATAAGTAGATGTTCTAAAACTTTTGACTGGTAGTGTATTATATGTTACAAAAATATTTATGGGGGATTGGAAACGATGCAGACAATTACATTGATGGAAGCCACAATCTATCTGCAATATTAAAGCTGATCTAAAACAAGAAGCTATTTTTGTTTCTTTTTGACCATTTTAATTGAAGACAATCACAGTAAGGTATTTAATTTTTACCCAGAAATTATTCGATATTGAGATAAAAACGGCTGCATTTGACCTTTAACAACTCCATATGGTTTAGCACCTACCTAGTTTGAATTGCAAACAGCCCCTTTGGATTAACAACCCCTTCCCACCACTCCCAGTTTACCGGTTACACACCAATATGTATAAAAGGGTGTACAGCTGCTAAAAACAGAAGAATAAGGATCTGTTTGAATGGAGGTCATATAGTAATGACCTTTTTTAAAGGTAAAATAATGTGTATTCTTTGTGAAAATGGCTTTACATTGATAATTACCAAATTACAGAATGTTCTATTATTTTTTATAATGACAACCCTTATCACAGACTGTCACTATAGAGGTCCTATAATTCAATGTATTATTATGTAATAACACTTCATCCAAAGGATCCACATGTTAACATGTACATTGAGGAAAAACATTTTGAACCCAAATAGATTAAAACATCTTTGATGTTATATTTGCTTTTTATCTTTAATTATTTCCACTTTTCAGTATGACGACCTTAACCAGTTTATAGCCTACCAAGAGCCTTACCAAAATATTTTAGTAGCTTAAGTCTTGATATATGTACCATACACAACATGGAAAAAAATATTTGATTGAATGATCAAGTATAAACTATAAACTTAAAGCATCATTATGACAATTTTTTATCGAATGTGGTATGCAGTGCATTCGTAAAGTATTCAGACCCCTTCACTTTTTCCAAATGTTGTTACGTTACAGCCTTTTCTAAAATGGATTAAGTAAAAACATGTCCTCATTAATCTACACACAATACCTCATAATGACACATTTATTAAAAATAAAAACAGAAATACCTTATTTACATAAGTATTCAGACCCTTTGCTATGAGACTCGAAATTGAGCTCAGGTGCATCCTGTTTCCATTTATCATCCTTGAGATGTTTCTAAAACTTGATTGGAGTCCACCTGTGGTCAATTTAATTGATTGGACATGATTTGGAAAGGTACACACCTGTCTATATAAGGTCCCATTGTTGACAGTGCATGTCAGAGCAAAAACCAAGCCATGAGGTCGAAGGAATTGTCTGTAGAGCTCCGAGACAGGATTGTGTCGAGGCACAGATCTGGGGAAGGGTGGCAAAAAAAATCTGCATTATTGAAGGTCCCCAAGAACACAGTGGCCTCCATCATTCTTAAATGGAAGAAGTTTGGAACCGCCAAGACTCTTCCTAGAGCTGGCCGCCCAGCCAAACTGAGCATTCGGGGGAGAAGGGCCTTGGTCAGGGAAGTGACCAAGAACCCAATGGTCCCTCTGACAGAGCTCCAGAGTTCCTCTGTGGAGATGGGAGAACCTTCCAGAAGGACAACCATCTCTGCAGCACTCCATCAATTAGGCCTTTATGCTAGAGTGGCCAGACGGAAGCCACTCCTCATTAAAAGGCACATACCAGCCCGCTTGGAGTTTGCCGAAAAGCCCCTAAAGGACTCTCAGACAATGAGAAACAAGATTCTCTGGTCTGAGGAAATACATTTGCTAAAATTTATAAAAACCTGTTTTTGCTTTGTCATTATGGGGTATTGTGTGTAGATTGATGAGGGGGATTTTTTTTTTTTAATCTATTTTAGAATAAGGCTGTAACGTAACAAAATGTGGAAAAAGTCAAGGGGTCTGAATACTTTCCGAATGCTCTGTATATATTGTAAGCCTAATGTGATAACTATACTGAACAAAAATATAAACGCAACATGTAAAGTGTTGGTCCCATGTTTCATGAGCTGAAATTAAATATCCCCAAAATTTTACATACGCACAAAAAGCGTATTTCTCTCAAATGTTGTGCACAAATTTGTTTACATCCCTGTTAGTGAGCGTTTCTTCTTTGCCAAGATAATCCATTAACCTGACAGGTGTGGCATATCAAGAAAGCTGATTAAACAGCATGATCATTAGACAGGTGCACCTTGTGCCTAATATGAACTGTAACTCAGTAAAATCGTTGAAATTGTTGCAAGTTGTGTTTATATTTTTGTTCAGTATAGAAAGAGCCAAAGCTAAACATTTGAGCTGTTTTCCCAGTCACAGTTTACACCTAGTTATAGACAATGGTGGAAAAAGTTCCCAATTGTCATACTTGAGTAAAAGTAAAGATACCTTAATAGAAAATGACTCAAGTAAAAGTGAAAGTCACCCAGTAAAATACTACTTGAGTAAAAGTCTAAAAGTATTTGGTTTTAAATATACTTAAGTGCCAAAAGTAAACGCAGTTGCTCAAATATAGTTAAGTATCAAAAGTCTAAGTACAAATAATTAAAAATGTCCTTACATTTAGCAAACCAGACGGCACATTTTTCTTGTTTTTTATTTCTTTAAGGATAGCCAGTGTCACACTCCAACAATCAGACATAATTTATAAACAAAGAGGCAGGGATGACCAGGGATGTTTTCTTGATACCTGTGTGAATTGGACCATTTTCTGTCCTGCTAATTATTCAAAATGTAACAAGTACTTTTGGGTGTCAGTGAAAATGTATGGGGTAAAAAGTACATTATTTTCTTTAGGAATGTAGTGAAGTAAAAGTAAAAGTAGTCAAAAATATAAATAGTAAAGTAAAGTACAGATACCCCAAAAAACTACTTAAATAATACTTTAAAGTATTTTTACTGAAGTACTTTCACCACTGGTTATGGACTAAAAAACACGTCCAGGGTCGGTCCAGGGCTATGCCAGAGTGGAAGAGGCGAAGTGAGAGGTTTTACTCCGTCCGAAATCTGTCCACAAAAAATAAGCCCACGAAGTGAGGAATTTTTGTATGGAGGTCAATGAAAGAGATTGTCGCATTTGGTCAACAAAATATGTAATTGCTAATTTGCTACGTGAGGCTTACTTGATCGAATATAAGTTTTGTAATGGTTAGGTTGTTACGACGAATGCACTGATATAAGTGTACGCACGTGGCATTTCGGCAACTATAAAAAAAAGAAATGTAAATAGGAGTTGTGCCTGTAGTCATAGAGATAGATAGAGGACTCATCATGGATATAACATGCCATTGCCATTGAGGGCTTCGACCATTTTGAATTCCTCGACTGGGTGTGGATCCCTATGAGTTGGGAGCATTCAACCAATGAAGTAGAAGAAAACGGACTACTTTAAAATGAAGATAGCCGCATTGGCACTGCCCACGCTGTCACAGACGCTATAAGAGCACAGATACAAAGATGAGTCCTCTATCTCTATGGCCTGTTGTTCACATGTGTATCTGCCCTCTCATTGGCTAGAATGGTCCCACCTGATCTCGCCTCCTCCCGCCTGCCTTCCATCTTTGAGGACATGTATTTCCATTGTTAGAGTGGTCAATCAACTATCTTGTCAATATATTAGACAATCTTTAACTGTGCTTAATCTGTGTCCGGGAACTGCGCCGTTATCATTTGGGCTGCGTTCAGTACAAAAAAAAAGGTGTGCAACGTTCAGTTAAACGGAAACGGTGCTGTTCTGTACGACCAGTTGAAAAACGGGAGGGGTTTGGTTGTGGGTTCAAAACGCACCGCTTCCATTTAAATACGCATACGTCACTCATTACGTACGTCAAGCCACACTCCGACACACCCACCAAACATACCTCAAAGTCTGTTCAAGAATGTTGACGAACGTTTTGGGGAAACGTGTCGTTCAGTACTAACCGTCACGCAACGTAGCAAATGTTGACTCGAACTGAACACACCCCTGGGAAACTGTGTCCCTGGCTGTCCATGAGTGTTTGGTCCTTTGGCATTGCTTAGGTTTTACTACCATCTGCTGGTTGAAACATATCTGCACATTATTCAGATTTTCCTCTTGAGTTTGAACATTAATTTATGTAACCTTGGATTGTAGTGAACATCTTTCGGTGAGTGTGACTTCCTCTCTTAATCTTTATATGTGGAAATATGTTATAGTTAATTCTAAACTCTACATATAACCACATTTCTTAATAGCACTTTAACCATTCAGAAAAGGCCTCAATCCGAACCACAATATATGAATTAACCAAAACCCAACCTAATCACAGCATCATTTTAATCTGGAATAAAAAAATAAAATAAAAAACGGCCCTGAATCAAATAAGTGCGATCAATATCTCTTTAAATAGGCTATACATAAGTTGCTAGCTAATTGTGAACCTTCAATGTTGGCCTTAGTATTGCCTGCATGTTTCATTAACTCATAAAATCAGTAGTTTTATGCTAACAGTAGAGCCCCACAGTGGAGGTGTCATATTACCCATTAAACCAAGTGGTCAAACATTCATTTTTCCGATAGGGGATGTTAGAAAAACTTAAAATAAAGGCTGTGTTTTGTGTAGGCTTACCCTGGCGTGACGTTTTGATAATCATGTAAATCTCTCTCGGACAATGTGACTTTTATCAATATATTCGGCTCTATTTACTCTCAGATTTGAAAATGCTAATTAGCATCAAAGTAGACTTCCTGCAAGTTTACAAATCCCTGCAAATTCCAGCACGTCATCTCTAGCTGACACCTTTGCTAACAGGTATTGTGTCAATTTAAAACTTGCACAAGACAGTTCACAGAATTGTCAATTTAAAGAAATGTAGCTAATTTATTAATTACTACATTTAGCTAAAATCTGATAGTTAATCCAGAGATTCATACCTTTGCCTTGATTCGGCAGTCTGTCCAGATCATCATGGCATTTGTAGTTCTTTATGATAGCCACATTAGCAGCTAATTAGCATTTCATTTTATGATTATTTTTTTATTTTTTTTTTTTTTTGGGGGGGGGGGGTAAATACAGGCAAATATATTGATAAAAGTCACCTTGTCCTAGAGAGATTTACACAGCCCTTATTTTAAGTGTTTATAAAACCCCCTATGGGAAAAATTAATGGTGGAACATTTGTTGGAACCATTTCAATGTTTGACCGCTAGGTTTTATGGGTATTATGACTCATACTGTGGTACTCTATATACTGTAACTTTTGCTCATGTGCATGGGGAGGTGTGCCCCTTTCTATCCAATGAGATAATCTGGACAGTGGCCTCTTTTGGATCAATAGCACCCCCAGAAGCAAAAATTCCTTACAGACTTTAATCGTGGTGTTCTTTGCACAAGGTAGTATATTTATGCATATACTTTGGCAGTGTTAGGGTTAGTTTGACACCTATGGCACTGGCAGACCTATTTACTGCCCTAATTTATTTAGCATATTTAAGTAGCCTGCAGGCTACTCAAAATGTAGGCTGTCATTGAAAACAATACTGCATTTAAAATTTGTCTCTTTGCAAGGACAGGCAAGAAACTGGTCATGTAGTCTAGGAATTACCCATATTTTCTGTCTCCATTTGAGGAGTAGCCTAATTTTGGTAAGAGTCCATGTTCTCAATGTCGCTCTCCTTTTTAAATTAATACATCCACTATTGAGGACGTTTTTTTTAGTTATTATTATTAACACACTCTCTAAGGACTACAGTGACAGCTTCTCGACGTTGGGATTTAGGTTTTGTACCTGTATTCTTGCGCTGATCTACACATTTTTGTGCATGAGGCACCGTTTCCAGGCCTTATCCTTTTCTTTAATTATTTATTTACGTGTAAACTGCAGTCTTGCTATCAATACATTGATGGTCGATAATTCCTATCTCTGTTGAGGGCCGAACTAAAACACCTTAATTTATTTTCATCTCAAATTGGAGTAGGCCTACACACAGTCATTATGGCCCGTCCACGGCCGCGGGAGTACAAGGCAGGAGATTTGGTTTTTGCGAAGATGAAGGGATACCCACACTGGCCAGCGAGGGTGAGTAGGTGATGCAGCCGAGCTGAAAAGCAGGGAGGCGGGGTTGCCTGAGACAATACCGCCGATGCTTTGGGATATATGCGATGGGCTCTTGCCGCCACCTTCTTCACCATGCTTGTTCGTCTTTTGCAGTAAAGTGCTTAGTTCACAGTGCACCTACCTTCATCACATATACAGCTATTGCAGCTCGCTATTTTGATACACTGCAAACCACAAGAACCAGTAATTCTTATGTTTACCATTGTTGACATTTTCCCTGTGTTTCTCAGTCAGGAAATGAGGGCGCTATTGTATAGTGTGCTACTATGTCTATTTTTGAATCCGTCTCTTCCTTACGTACGGTTTTTTCTTTTCATTTTCCACATTCCACAAATTCCATTGAATTCAAAGCTGTTGCAATTGTATAGGCCTGTAGAGTAATTAGCTACTGTAGCAACTCACCGATTTGGTATAGCCTACTAGAGCTAGCCTTTATAGTCAGTCAGACTTGACCTGAGGTAACCGGGTGAGCGTGAGCCCTTTCCAGCAACAATGTTACATTGTAAGCGTTCTGGTTACACCTTTGCACTCAAGTGTTCTAGTATCTGCAACATTGTTTCAAGATACTGACACTTTATACTCTTGTTTCTGTTGTTTGGAATATGTAGCCAACATACAGCATTGAAGATATGATAGTACAGTTTACTGAAATATTAAAGTGTGTCAACAATGCAGTTCACATACACTGTTGCAGTTTGTATTATGAGTTCATTTTGAAAGATGATCTCATGAACAGATGCATCTGATTTGAGTGTTATAACAGTCTCTCTCTCTCTGTCTCTGTCTCTGTCTCTCTCTGTCTCTCTCTCTCTCTCTCTCTCTCTCTCTCTCTCTCTCTCTCTCTCTCTCTCTCTCTGTCTCTGTCTCTGTCTCTGTCTCTCTCTCTCTCTCTCTCTCTCTCTCTCTCTCTCCATCACCCCCCCATTAGATTGATGAACTTCCAGAGGGAGCCGTCAAGCCACCTGCTAATAAATATCCCATCTTCTTCTTCGGCACGCATGAAACGTACGCCAAAACACTACTATTTTGTCCCAAATGGCATCCTATTCCCTATGTAGTTCACTACCTTTGACCAGAGCCCTATGGGGTAAGTAGTGCACTACATAGGGAATATGTAATTTGGGACACATCCACACCTTTTCTTTGCAACTTCTTTTTATCAATACCTATTTTGTTGATAAGCAGATTACCAAAAGCATCTCCTGTGGCCATTTGTATTACACTGAGGCCTATGGTATTACACTGAGGCCTATGGTATTACACTGAGGCCTATGGTATTACACTGAGACCTATGGTATTACACTGAGGCCTATGGTATCACACTGAGACCTATGGTATCACACTGAGACCTATGGTATCACACTGAGGCCTATGGTATCACACTGAGGCCTATGGTATCACACTGAGACCTATGGTATTACACTGAGACCTATGGTATTACACTGAGACCTATGGTATCACACTGAGGCCTATGGTATCACACTGAGGCCTATGGTATTACACTGAGACCTATGGTATCACACTGAGGCCTATGGTATCACACTGAGGCCTATGGTATCACACTGAGACCTATGGTATTACACTGAGACCTATGGTATTACACTGAGACCTATGGTATCACACTGAGGCCTATGGTATCACACTGAGGCCTATGGTATTACACTGAGACCTATGGTATCACACTGAGGCCTATGGTATCACACTGAGACCTATGGTATTACACTGAGACCTATGGTATCACACTGAGGCCTATGGTATCACACTGAGACCTATGGTATCACACTGAGGCCTATGGTATCACACTGAGACCTATGGTATCACACTGAGACCTATGGTATTACACTGAGACCTATGGTATTACACTGAGACCTATGGTATTACACTGAGACCTATGGTATCACACTGAGGCCTATGGTATCACACTGAGACCTATGGTATCACACTGAGGCCTATGGTATCACACTGTTATAACACTGTATTATAGTGATCAGCAGATTATATAGGCCTATTATAACTGGGTGGTTCGAGCCCTGAATGCTGATTGGCTGACAGCTGTGGTATATCAGACCGTATACCACGTGTATGACAAAACATCTATCTTTACTGCTCTAATTACGTTGGTAAACAGTTTCTAATAGCAATAAGGCACCTCGGGGGGTTGTGGTATATGGCCAAAATAGAGAACTGCAATACTGCCGGTCTTTCACGCTCAACAGTTTCCCGTTTGTATCAACAATGGTCCACCACCCAAAGGACATCCAGCCAATTTGACACAAATGTGGGAAGCATTGGAGTCAACATGGGCCAGCATCCCTGTGGAACGCTTTCAACACCTTGTAGAGTCCATGCCCCGATGAATTGAGGCTGTTCTGAGGGCAAAAGGGTGCAACTCAATATTAGGAAGGTGTTCTTAATGTTTGTACACTCAGTGTATATGCAGAATTCCTAGACCAAAAAAACAGATTGTGAAATAATACAAGAACGTTACTTTGGACGTTACTTTGGACATCAACTCAATAGTATGAAGGTGTTCTTAATGTTTTGTACACTCAGTGTAAGTTACATTTTTGTGATGACAAACTAATGTTAGTGGTTTGGTACTGGTCATGTTGGCCTTACTTTTCACCATCTGTTGCACCACAGTGCCTTCCTGGGCCCCAGGGATCTCCTACCATACAATGAGTACAAGGACAAGTTTGGAAAGTCCAACAAGAGGAAAGGTTTCAACGAGGGTCTGTGGGAGATCGAGAACAACGCAGGGGTCAAATTCACCGGCTATCAGGTCAGTCGTGCTCCTCAGTCCATTTTTGTGGATTGACCGGCACATACAGAAGTATACAAAAGTAATCAAGATATGTGGACCGTGCATTCTGACTAGCAGTTATAACTTGTAAGCCAAACTCATAACTAATAACTTATAAGCCATCAGCAACAAGGACACACACACACCAGAGTTGTATCTTAGTTGCTGATGTCTTATAACTGCTTGTCTGAGTCCAGTGTTCACATATTATGGGCTGCTGCTTGACTTTGGTGTAGTCATCTCCTGGAGAGTTTGTTATAGAAGAGATTTCTATTTTATTTGTTTTGTTGTTAATATGTTCTCAGTTGATCTCAATAGCACATCAGTGAATAACGTCTGCTCACTGTACTGTTCTGTAAATTTTTCTCATATCACTATGAAGCCAAAGGTATATTTTCCACTTCTTTTGGACAATAAAGTTGTATTCTATTCTACTCTATTCTATGTTCTCAGGCTATCCAGCAGCAGAGTTTTTCCAAGACGGAGGGAGAAGGAGGAAACGTGGCAGACGGGAGCAGTGAAGGAGAGGAGGGAGATTCCATAGAGGAGGTGGAAGATGACAAAGTCAAACTGAAGGAAGACCGGGCCGGGTCCAAACGGAAAAAGACGGCCTCCTCTAAGGTACAGGTTATCACAAACCAGTTATCAAACTCTAACCTGTTATTACACTCTATCACACTCTAAACCTGTATAACTCAACCCTAGTCCTGGATGTGTTAGTGCTGGGCTATAAAAAAGCCTGCACAGCCTGTGGGTCCCCAGGAACAGGGTTGAAGAACACTGGCTTAACCTAAGTGTCACGATGGTCTTGGGCGTGTTATGATTTTTTTTAGTATGAGATGGTTGCCAACAGGGTCATTTCAGGGGCATCTCTAAGGGTGCATCTCAAAACTCTCAAGAGGCTTCCTCTCCTTGCCTCCTCTCCTTCATCTGCACTGACCAGACAAGGTGAAAGCAATATAATGGATGCCTTCCAACCAGATATCTGTCTTCACCTGTTTAGTAATGTCAGCTAAATGAAGCAAAGGATAAAATGAGAGGAAGCCACGTTAGACTATTGAGCTCTATCTCTAGTCTCTCTGGAGCTATAGCTAACCTATAGGTTAAAGGTGAGAGGTCAGAGTGCAGGTGCTTATGTTCAGGGGAGCAGTAAGGGGGGGGGGGGGGTACAATCACTCACAGCTTGCTGTTGTAGGCTATCACAAGCACCTGTCACTACCCATGTTATAGCCTACTGTTACATTTCATTCCAAGTTGTCAGCTAATCTTGAAAAAGACAGATTATGAAGTCAACTAGGAGGGTTGAGAAACACTGATAGTTCCATTTGAATGGTGTTTCATTCATAAGGACAACACAAAGCCTATCGGCCTATATAGAGGCGGGGAGGTTGTAGGTAATGTTACTGTGGTGTCGATTCAGGCCTGGGTTGAAAAAAGTCACCCACAGCCCCCTCCACCCTGTCCTCGCTTAGCAACCACTGTTGCCTAGCAACTGGGCTCCATTACGCACATCTATTGGATGGAATGTAACATTCCAGAAGACCGACCTCAGCCTCTCAAATTGGAATGGTCTAACTCATACTTACATTACACAGATGGCAATTTTCTTGCTTTAGTCCTTCAAAGCGCTGGCTATGCTTTTACTGTTTTGTTTCTCAGTGCAAATACAGCTGTTATGTTTAAGCGCACACAGCATTTGACCTGTGTTCTTTATATGTGTAGTGTGGTGTAGTGAAAGGGAACAGATCAACATCACACACTGAGTTGAACTGAGCTACAAGGTCATGCAGAGCAGATGTTATGTTAATACATTATGATACACTAACAGGGATGTTATGTTAATACATTATGATACACTAACAGGGATGTTATATTAATACATTATGATACACTAACAGGGATGTTATGTTAATACATTATGATACACTAACAGGGATGTTATGTTAATACATTATGATACACTAACAGGGATGTTATGTTAATACATTATGATACACTAACAGGGATGTTATGTTAATACATTATGATACACTAACAGGGATGTTATGTTAATACATTATGATACACTAACAGGGATGTTATGTTAATACATTATGATACACTAACAGGGATGTTATGTTAATACATTATGATACACTAACAGGGATGTTATGTTAATACATTATGATACACTAACAGGGATGTAGATCTTTTCTATCAGATTTGAGGTAATGAGGACAATGACCTGATGAAGCCTGACTGGGGGTTGGTTGAAACATTATTAGCCATGCTCATTTATTCAGATACCTTACAGAACATTTTGGAACCAAATATTATAAAAAAATGTATCCAGTCCAGAGAATAATGGATGCATTAATTAAACTTCATTAAATACTTACTTTATTGTTCAATGAGGCGCTCTGTTTACCACATATATTGCAAGACTGCAAATCATCTCTCTGAAATGTAATGAAATAATTATTGATACAGTATCATGGAGTCTAGCTATCCACTAGCTAAGCACGTCCATGTAGTGTTGCATGAGTGCTGATCTGACAAATAAGCACCTCATCACTACCCGCACACAACAGCCCCCTGGTTTCAACAGCCCCCTGGTTACAACAGCCCCCTGGTTACAACAGCCCCCTGGTTTCAACGTCCCCAGGAAGGAGTTGTCCTCAATAGGTTCAGAACTGGCCATGGCACATGCCTCGCCAACTTCCACCGATGGGGCATAAAAGCAAGCTATGGCCTGTGGGGTGGAGCAAACCATGCACCACATTCTTTGCATTCACTAAATAAATAAATAGAGCTGATCTGTGTGTGTTGTCCCCAGAAGTCGTCCAAGCTGTCCAGGATCTCGTCTGGAGAGGAGGATCTGGAGGACGGGAAAGAGGAGGATCAGAAGAGCGGATCAGAGGGGGGAGACCCCGATAACGGCATCATCCAGAACACCACTGACAGCAAGGTGAGCCGCCCAGGGGGGATAACAGGGTTGGGGACAATTCTAATTAATGTCAGTCAAATCAGGAAAGGATTTGAATTTAAATTAAAAATAAATAGGTTCTCCTTTTCAATTTATTGAGAAGTCATTGAAAATATATGAAAGTTTTACAACAATTAATTCGGAATTTCAGTCTACTTGACTGTCTTCAATTTGAATTGACCCCAACCCTGGTGGATGTAGCCTGATCCCAGATCTGTTTGTATGGTTGGCGTGACATTGACCCTAGTTGACAAGACATTGCTGACACATTTCAGTCACAGATATGTTTATTCCTTCCTTAGTACCACAAAGTGATAGTGTGGAAAGATCAACACTTGATTACTAATTTATTTGATTTAGCAAAGATTAAAATGGAGCTGAAAATGTTGCAGATATTGTTCATTCAATGCACAAATACTGACACCAGGGGGCATGGTAGCAAAATAATTGTTCAGATTCTGTTTGACATCTTGTATCATTCAAACAGCATTATTATGTCACTTCATTGTGTCCTGTGTCACTGTTAGATACATGTTTCTTATGAGTATTCTAATTCTTTAAAAGGATCTTTTTCATTTACATTATTTCTGCCTTCTCTTCCAGAACCAGTTGCTGAGAGAAGAACATTAGGTGCCGTGGACACCTGCAGACGGAAGGGAAGGTATTCATTGTTGCTGTCATGTGAAATTGGAACGGTCAAACTCCCATCATCACCACGTCCTGTAATGGGCCATTCACTTCTAACTCTATGTAAAAAATAACATACATCTACGACAGTATATCACTAAATCTGTACAATTCTGCTTCAGGCCAACAGACTCACACCCAGGCTAGACTACAGCCAAAGTAACTAGCTTCAAAACCACACACACACACTTGTGTCCTCGTCTCGTCGAAATCAGAACACCACATTTAATATCCAAACAGTGTAAAATAAGCATAAATCGATATTTATATTGACCCTTAGCCTCCACTATCTGATTAATCCATCAATGATGTCATAGAGGTAAACATGTTAGCTATGTTTGATAAAAATTATATGAATATACAGTCTAATATACTCCCTTGTGGTCTATGATGATTGATATATGTTGGGTATTGCAGTGTTGTGATCATACTAGTTGTATCTTGGATTTGCTTTTCTAAAACAATGGTTTAAGGGGAGGGACTAGCTTAGGGTTGCAAAATTCCGGTACATTTTCAAAAATGTCCAGTTTTCCAGAAATCCTGGTTGGAATATTCCTGTAATCAGGAGGGAATAAGCAGTACATCCGGGGATCATACGACTGGAATTTATGGGAAACCTGGGATTTTGGGGAAAGTTACTGGAAATTTGTGTTTAACTGACTGTATAACATTATCCATATCACTCAGCACTGTATGTAACCTTCAAAAAATGAATGGAAAAATACATAGATAAATGTACGAAGTGTTGTGCACAAATCGAGTTACACATTGTAACTCTGTATAACTCTGTAACTCTCTATCTATATATTTTACTTTGGCTGTAGAATATAGGGCCAATATTCTACCTGACTCCTCTAGCTAACTACTCGTCTGCATCCCAAATGGAACCCTATTCCCTACATACTGTAGTGCACTACGCTGCCTTCATCTTTCTATGGGAAGTGATGAATCGGTTTTAACGTGTGTCAGTAGAATGGGTTATGGTATATTTTAAAAGCTTTTTATAGTGGCATGCTCAACTGTTGTACACAACTACCTAGTTATTTTCTCAACGTTTTCAATTATACTGAACAAAAATGTAAACGCAACATGTAAAGTGTTGGTCCCATGTTTCATGAGCTGAAATAAAAGATACCAGAAATGTTCCAATGCACAAAAAGCTTATTTCTCTCAAATGTTGTGCACAAATTTGTTTACATCCCTGTTAGTGAGCATTTCTCCTTTGCGAAGATAATCCATCTACCTGACAGTTGTGGCATATCAAGAAGCTGATTAAACAGCATGATCATTACACAGATGCACCTTGTGCTGGCGACAATAAAAGGGCACTCTAAAATGTGCAGTTTTGTCACACAACACAATGCCACAGATGTTGCAAGTTTTGAGGGAGCGTGCAATTGGCATGCTGACTGCAGGAATGTCCACCAGAGCTGTTGCCAGAGAATTGAATGTTCATTTCTCTACCATAAGCCGCCTCCAACGTCATTTTAGAGAATTTGGCAGTACATCAAACCGGCCTCACAACCGCAGACCACTTGTAACCATGCCAGCCCAGGACCTCCACATCCGGCTTCTTCACCTGCGGGATCGTCTGAGACCAGCCACCCGGACAGCTGATGAAACTGAGGAGTATTTCTGTCTGTAATAAAGCCCTTTTGTGGGGAAAAACTCATTCTGATTGGCTGGGCCTGGCTCCCCAGTGGGTGGGTCTGGCTCCCAAGTGGGTGGGCCTATGACCTTCCAGGCCCACCCATGGCTGCGCCCCTGCCCACTCATGTGAAATCCATAGATTAGGGCCTGCTGAATTTATTTCAATTGACTGATTTCCTTATATGAACTGTAACTCAGTAAAATAATTGAAATTGTTGCATGTTGCATTTATATTTTTGTTCAGTATACCTGCTGTTTTTCCATTCACACTTCTTCCACCGTGCAGTGAAGGAGAAAATAAGACATAACACAACAATGTTTGCAAAGCACCTTTTTCAGACGATATATTGGTTTTCATCCTTCGGCATTTATGACATGTTGGAAACTCAGAAATACAAGCTTCCGAGTGAAAAGAACAACATTTGAACGGCCCTCCAAGTAATTACAAGTGGGAAACTCGGGTATCATTCCTGTGCTCTGACTTCTCCGACATGCTGACCTCTGACATGCTGACCTCTGACATGCTGACCTCTGACATCACCTACTAAGGAAATTACCTCCATAACAACATTTTCGGCAGTTAAATGCAACAACAAAACATTATCTATAAAAAAAAAACGTGCTATTTATATATATTTTTAACACTATAATTTCTTTACAAGCTTGATAGCTGTACTTTCATTTGTGATTGATGCAGCTTGTTTGCCATTAACCAATCAGCGTTCTCAACCAGTTCAAGGCAGGTGAATGCACACAACTCGTTGCTCCAAGTGTACAAGTCATATTTTCAGAGTATCCAACTTGTCATGAATGCAGCTTTAGTGTTTGGTGTAAAGTTGGCATCTGGCATGCTGGAAAATTGTGTTTTCTACCTTGGTTCATCGTACTGTTACACACTCCCATCAACGGGATGCCAGTTGCCTTCTTTCCTTCCTATTTCTGTCTTTATGAAAAAATATATTATATTTATTTTTTGATGATAGTTGATTATAACACTGTGTGAAATGTAAACTCATACATTTTCATTTTTTTGTTTAAACCTTTCAATCTTTGTCAATGCACGGAATTGGAACATGTTTTACATTTGAAAGGTTTGTAGTTTAAAGTAAACTGTTTTTTGCTGTTTATGGACAATACTTTTACAGAATAAACTCATTGGAATGCACTCAGTGTTTGCAAACACTGATTATTTGGATAACACAGACATCTCACACGCAAGGGCACCAAAAGAGCTAGAAAACACAAATCAGATTTTACAAATCAAGATTTCTTTCAGGTTTTTAACAATTGAAAAAATTGATTGTACACAAATATTGCATCACAAAACTAGTACTTACATTATCTTTCTAAACACCTTTAAACATCACACAATCTATGTTGATTCACCATATAGCATTTTATGACACCAAACCTCTTGTCTTATTTAAACGTAAACATTGTAGTGCTTGACAGAACCAGAGAATACAATAAGTAATTTAGCTGAAAACACACATTTAGAACAGGGCTGTATTCATAAAATGTCCCAGACTAGGAGTGCTGCAGATCTAGGATCAGGTCCCCCCTGTCCGTATATTGTTATTCATTGCAATCTAAAAGGCTAAACTGATCCTAAATCAGCACTCCTACTCTGATGTGACGTCAGTCCCATAAAGACTAGTCACTGACAAACAGAAATGAAGAGTAAAGGTATCAAGTTTTCTTTCTATGTAAAGGAATGTTGTACCACTGGGCAGGAGATGCTTGGATGCTGTTTTTAAGTCTCATTGCTGTTGTGTTGCGGCCAGTAGAGTACAGCAGTGAGACTACAGTAGAGTACAATAGAGAGTACAGTAGTGAGTATTGAATGGACTACACTTGGAGTTGGCCAGTGCAGAACATGAAACAGTGGCCACCAGGTTATGCTAGGCAGAGAGATACTTTTGGACTGGTTTCTGTGTAGTCAGGGCCTGAGTCCGCCAGCCAGTCAGCCAGTCAGCCAGTCAGCCAGCCAGTCAGCCAGTCAGCCAGCCAGCCAGTCAGCCAGCCAGACAGACAGACAGCCAGTCAGCCAGTCAGCCAGCCAGCCAGTCAGCCAGCCAGCCAGACAGACAGCCAGTCAGCCAGTTCCTTCAGTCAGTCTTCTTGTCATTGGGTTGGTCTCTGAGGAAGAAGGCAGGGCTGGTGACACAGCGGTAGCAGAGGGCTTGAGGTACGATGGCATACAGGGCGTTGACTAATAGGAAGACAATCTGGCTGTCAGCTGGTACTCTGTAGGAGAACGGCGTCCGCGTGTGGAAAGATGCACCGATGTGGGAGAACTGGGCCTGAGGAGGAGGAGAGAAGACAGAGAGAGTATAAGAACAATAAGTGGAGGAGAAAGAATGGGGGAGATAAGGGGAGAAGAAAGAGGGAGAAGATGAGGAGGAGAAAGAATGGGGGAGATAAGGGGAGAAGATGAGGAGGAGAAAGAATGAAAAAAAATGAAGGATGTGTTTTGACAATCTCAACATGACAGATGGACGATACACTAGAATAGCTGTATTTCTTGGTACGCATCTTCTATATACTGTACAAGCATACCATACATCTGCTATGAACCCTGTACCATAGCATAGACCTACACTCTCCTGAGCTGTTTACTATCAGATTCTGTCACCATCATGAGTGGAATATCTCTCCACTATCAATCTCTGTACCGGGCCTATTTCCCTGTAGCCTACTCCTGTCATTCCTAGCATGGAGTGGCATTGAAACGAGACGTATGAGTCTGTCTGTCTGTCTGCTTGTCTGTGTCTGTCTGCCTGCCTGTTTGCCTGTCAGCCTGCTTGTCTGTCTGTCTGCCTGTCTGTACACTCTCTACCTCTATATTTAGCCTGGCTAGGCAGCTGGCTTGTATACAATACCAATGTGCCTGCTGTGTCTAAAGATGGCCCCGGCTTTTGTCTCTCTTGGGACTGACAACACAGGGCAGCCTACTGGCTTCACAACAAAGCAATGGCAGCCGCTCACTGTTTTGTTTGCTTCTTCCAACCACACACGTGATCTGTAAATAAGCTTTTAGTGGTACACATACATACATTTTGACCGATCAATCAACCAAAATGTATTGTACCCAAAGGGAAATAGGTCTGCAAGCAAGGTAAACCCACCTGAAAAAGAACGTGTCAGTCCAACGTCTATCTGTATGTCACTAAAAACTGATTCAACTCATCAAGACCTGGTGTGATGATTTGTTGATCAGTTGAATCAGGTGTGTTGTTTAGGACAAGGCTGGAACAAAAGCCTGCATACTGTGGGTCAGTTGCTTTAGCAAATATCACCGGTCCTTAAAGATGCATCAAAATACTGGCCATATACAGAGCGCTCCCTGAGCCCTTGTTAGAGAGAGTACCTTAGAAACCCAGGTATATATAGCACTAATCAGACTGTGTGTGAGTGTGTGTGTGTGTGTGTGTGTGTGTGTGTGTGTGTGTGTGTGTGTGTGTGTGTGTGTGTGTGTGTGTCTGTGTGTGTGTGTCTGTGTGTGTCTGTGTGTGTCTGTGCGTGTGTGCGCACACTGGCCTTTGCAGTACTACAGCTTGTCCACAGGAATTCAGATGACTTAACCATGTGCAGAGCCACAGTCATTCACAGGCTTTATCTAGGACCACACTGGTATTTGTATAGGTGAAGTTTCCCCTAGGTATAGATCTAGGATCCGCTCCCCCAACCCTAACCTTGACCTATAGTGGGGAAAATGCACAACTGACCCAAGATCAGCATGTAGGATGGGACATTTCACCCTACTTATTTTTATTGCACACTGCTTTCTGTGCCAGAGAGAGAGAAACACTCATGCTCTGGCTATTGGCTAATATTCAATAGCTGCAATAGTTACCATAGGACATGGGTTCAAATAGTATTTGTATCACCTGTAAAACTTAAACTGAGCTTCATTGAGCTTCCCTGACAATGAAACCAATGCCATAGTCCCAAAAGTGCAAATTCCACCCATCTAGCACTCCAAGCAGGCTCAATCAAACTCTGAAAGCAATTTTAAAATAAAACAAATACTGTTTTAACCCAGGTCTACTTCCCCACCATAGAACTAGAATAAAAATAGTAATTTAATTCCAGTTATATTTCTATGCTCCCCACTCACCTGTGCTATTGCCCCAGAGTGGACCAGAGTGAGGTCAGGCATCCACTCACACCCAGGCACGAGCAGCCCGTAGAGAGCGATGATGTAGTACGGACCGGAGTAAAGCATGTTCACTATCATCTAGGACACAGCAGAGACATAGTAGGTTGCTTTTACACATGCAGCACAATTCTGATCTGTTTTCCACTAATTGGTCTTTTTTTCTCCCCAATTTCGTGGTATCCAATTGGTAGTTACAGTCTTGTCCCATCGCTGCAACTCCCGTACGGACACGGGAGAGGTGAAGGTCGAGAGTCGTGCGTCCTCCGAAACACAACCCAACCGAGCCGCACTGCTTCTTGACACAGTGCCTGCTTAACCCGGAAGCCAGCCGCACCAATGTGTCGGACGAAACACTGTACACCTGGCGACCGAGTCAGCGTGCACTGCGCTCGGCCCGCCACAGGAGTCGCTAGTGCGCGATGGGACAAGAACATCCCTGCCGGCCAAACCCTCACTTACCCTGGATGACGCTGTTGATCCACCCACTGATGTTACACCCATTGCTATTGATCCACCCACTAACATTACACCCATCGCTGTTGATCCACCCACTTATTTTGCAACGCCCACTTTCAGACACACACATATTTAGTTACCCATACTTGTAATTAGTTGGACACTCTTAAAGGGATGGTTCATCCCTAAACCCTCAAACCTGTTGAGACATTTCCATTCCCTATTACTAAGTGATCTAAAGTCAAGCTGTCTATATTCTATGTGCTAGTCTATCTGCTGTTTAGAGAAATCAGCAGGCCTCGATCCCATATGAATGTAAAGGTTGGCACCGTCTCATCAGATCTAACGATAAGACGGTGCCACTCTTTTCCATTCATTTAGGATTAAGACCTAGGGTGACATTTTCCTCTTGCTAAGACACCTGTGCTGTGAGCTAACGCACCATAAGTGAAATTAAATTGTAACTTTTCTTTAACAATTTCCGTGAGGAAGAACTTAAGTTTAACAAGACATTTAGTATTAAACAGCGGGCCACACGCACCACACACAATGCAATCTTACCTGTATTTTAGGATAAGATGAGGGGTCCTTTAGGTAAGGCTCATATTGCTGGGTGTACTCCTGACACCACTCTGTCGGGCAGTCCAGGGCCACCTAGGACACACTGTTCAATGAGTTTTACATCAGGCCCAGTTATAAACAGCTAAATGGGCCTCACACCTTTCTTCAGCAATGAGTATAACTATAATGATGAGGTCCTTTTGTAACAGAAGCTTTTATTCAGCTCAGAGTGACATATTCAGTATTAGGTGGCCCTGGTGTGTTGACATTGGTGTTGCCAGCACCATGCTCTAACATTTCTTCTCAGATTCTTTTTACCTTTATTTAACCAGGGAAAGACCCTTGAGGTTGGAAACTTCTATTGCGAGGGGGACCTGGCAGTCGCCACTGTAACCCATAGATCCATTAGAAGTACAACTGGCTGGTATCTGTAGTTTGGCAACGGTTCTTACCAGGCCTCTGAAGACACAGAAAAATGTAGCGGGGACAAGGTAGATGACAAACAGAAAGTCTAGGGGCCTCTCTACCAGCGTAGTCCTCTGGGCCTCATGGATACTCTGATAGACAAAAAACAAACAAAACAACACTAACAACATCAGCGATGTCTCTCTGTTTTAATGGATAGTGATATTGCTCAAATCAAGATTTGTCGCTCGATGTATGCACACCAAAAAAGCTTTGCAGGATTGAGTGAACAAAATAAAATAAAAAATTGCTTCAGATTGAAATGCTTCAGATTGACATGAAAACATTTTGTCAAAAAATGCTTGGCCTCTGCAAGAGGAGCCAATTCCCATTGAATTGTCTAATAATATCTGGGAACATCTATTTTTACTGTGGCATCTTTAACCAAAATCCCCAGTGGTCAATCATGGTGGATGTATCATTGCTCAAACAAGTAGGCCTTTTACTGATAAATGGAGAGTGACTATGTAACACATGTTGCTCTGGGTTATGGCATGTTGACCCTTGACCCCTGACCCCTGAGTAAATTGGCCTTTCACCATTGGCGGAGCCTGACAATAACTATGTCACTTGCTGCATTGCATTACAGCATCCGGTTACAATGCAATACAGTTGCCTTGGGTTAGGCTACTGTATGACCTTTGACCCTGAAGGATTGGGCTCTTACCATTGGCCGAGCCTGTCTGGTGGAGGACTGGCTGAAGATGCGGAAGCAGGCCCACACCGACACCACGACGTAGAGCATGTGGACCAGGAACAGGGGGCTCAGCTGGGTACCATACTTCCCTGGTGGAGAGAGATCAAAAAGTATGTGTGAAAATGTAATGTTCCTCTCTGAGGACAGACAATACATGTTCTGTCTGTCTTTCTGTCCGTCTGTCCAGCCGAAATCTCACTAGATCCGTGCTGAGACTGATTTGTATTGTGTTCAGGGATAGAGCATACAGTGAGGGAAAAAAGTATTTGATCCCCTGCTGATTTTGTACTTTTGCCCACTGACAAAGAAATGATCAGTCTATAATTTTAATGGTAGGTTTATTTGAACAGTGAGAGACAGAATAACAACAACAAAATCCAGAAAAACGCATGTCAAAAATGTTATAAATTGATTTTGCATTTTAATGAGGGAAATAAGTATTTGACCCCCTCTCAATCAGAAAGATTTCTGGCTCCCAGTTGTCTTTTATACAGGTAACGAGCTGAGATTAGGAACACACTCTTAAAGGGAGTGCTTCTAATCTCAGTTTGTTACCTGTATAAAAGACACCTGTCCACAGAAGCAATCAATCAATCAGATTCCAAACTCTCCACCATGGCCAAGACCAAAGAGCTCTCCAAGGATGTCAGGGACAAGATTGTAGACCTACACAAGGCTGGAATGGGCTACAAGACCATTGCCAAGCAGCTTGGTGAGAAGGTGACAACAGTTGGTGTGATTATTCGCAATATGGAAGAAACACAAAAGAACTGTCAATCTCCCTTGGCCTGGGGCTCCATGCAAGATCTCACCTCGTTGAGTTGCAATGATCATGAGAACGGTGAGGAATCAGCCCAGAACTACACGGGAGGATCTTGTCAATGATCTCAAGGCAGCTGGGACCATAGTGACCACGAAAACAATTGCTAACACACTACGCCATCAAGGACTGAAATCCTGCAGCACCCGCAAGGTCCCCCTGCTCAAGAAAGCACATATACAGGGCCGTCTGAAGTTTGCCAATGAACATCTGAATGATTCAGAGGAGAACTGGGTGAAAGTGTTGTGGTCAGATGAGACCAAAATGGAGCTCTTTCGCATCAACTCAACTCGCCGTGTTTGGAGGAGGAGGAATGCTGCCTATGACCCCAAGAACACCATCCCCACCGTCAAACATGGAGGTGGAAACATTATGCTTTGGGGGTGTTTTTCTGCTAAGGGGACAGGACAACTTCACCGCATCAAAGGGACGATGGACGGGGCCATGTACCGTCAAATCTTGGGTGAGAACCTCCTTCCCTCAGCCAGGGCATTGAAAATGGGTCGTGGATGGGTATTCCAGCATGATAATGACCCAAAACACACGGCCAAGGCAACAAAGGAGTGGCTCAAGAAGAAGCACATTAAGGTCCTGGAGTGGCCTAGCCAATCTCCAGACCTTAATCCCATAGAAAATCTGTGGAGGGAGCTGAAGGTTCGAGTTGCCAAACGTCAGGCTCGAAACCTTAATGACTTGGAGAAGATCTGCAAAGAGGAGTGGGACAAAATCCCTCCTGAGATGTGTGCAAACCTGGTAGCCAACTACAAGAAACGTCTGACCTCTGTGATTGCCAAAAAGGGTTTTGCCACCAAGTACTAAGTAATGTTTTCCAGAGGGGTCAAATACGTATTTCCCTCATTAAAATGCAAATCAATTTATAACATTTTTGACATGCGTTTTTCTGGATTTTCTTGTTGTTATTCTGTCTCTCACTGTTCAAATCAACCTACCATTAAAATTATAGACTGATCATGTCTTTGTCAGTGGGCAAACGTACAAAATCAGCAGGGGATCAAATACTTTTTTCCCTCACTGTATCAGCCATGCATGTTCAATAAAGTAATGGTCTAATTTTATCCATTAGTTTGAGTGTACCCACCCACAACATTCCCAGGAATGTAGACAATGATGCGCATGAGAATGGACCCCACCCAGTACAGGCCGATGGCTCTGTAGCTCGCCCTGCAAAGACAGGCAACACACACATCACAACACACACAACACGCACATCACACAACACACACATCACACAACACACAACACATACATCACACATCGTAACTGTGGCTCCTTGTTGTAGCCCATAACTAAGACCTCTATGGGCTCTGGTCAAAATTAGTGCACTACAGTATATAACTTTCTCACTCATCATTATTCACCATTCACTCAGGATGATCCATAATCAGGGTAGCATCCACATTAATGTAGAAACATATTATATTCTTATTTACAATAAAAGTGACTCCAAAATGACACAATACATTATTTACCATTAATTTCTATTGGGCACAAAATAATCTGAAACACAACCAAAACAAACAGCAAATGCATCCAACAAATTTGTAAAGTCACAAGCTTGATGTAATCATTGCATGCTATGAATATAATAATAATAATAATAATAATATGCCATTTAGCAGACGCTTTTATCCAAAGCGACTTACAGTCATGCGTGCATACATTTTTGTGTATGGGTGGTCCCGGGGATCGAACCCACTACCTTGGCGTTACAAGCGCAATATGGGACCAAATAAGTGAATTTGTCCCAATACTTTTGGTCCCCTAAAATCGGTGGACTATGTACAAAAGGTACTGTAATTTCTAAACAGTTCACCCGATATGGATGAAAATACCCTCAAATTAAAGCTGGCAGTCTGCACTTTAACCTCATAGTCTTGTATCATTTCAAATCCAAATTGCTGGAGTACAGAGCCAAAACAACAACAAATGAGTCACTGTTCCAATACTTTTGGAGCTCACTGTATATAAATAATACGGCACCCCAAGTCATCATGTCTGATACTGACAGGAGTCATGTCTGTTAATGTGTGAGCATGAGCTAAAGGCTGAGACACCCTCATAATAAGGAGTTATTAAGGAGCTATTACCCCCAGTTCAGTACAGTTGAGTGGTATTTGCTATCAATGTAAATGTATGATTGTTTCAGCTTCCTTACCTTTAAAGTTTTTTTATAAACTGGGTGGTTCGAGCCTTGAATGCTGATTGGCTAACAGCTGTGGTATATCAGACTGTATACCACGGGTATGACACACATTTATTTTTACTGCTCTAATTACGTTGAAAACCAGTTTATAGTAGCAATAAGGCACCTCGGGGGTTTGTGGTATATGGCCAATATACCACGGCTAAGGGCTGTAACCAGGTACTCCGCGTTGCATCGTCCCTAAGAACAGCTGTTAGCCGTGGTATATTGGCCATATACCACACACCCTCAGGCTTAAATAGACTCCATTAAACTTACTTATATAGTCTTAACAGATTCCACTGAACTTACTTATACGGTCTTAACAGACTCACTTAAATGTTATTTTTCTAAACCTCTTTGGATGTGTCTCCTAAAACGGCTATAAAGTCAATGTAAAGCACATACCCCCAGGTTATAGCTGCAACCATGAGCAGGTACATGAGATAGTGGACACATCCATCCCAATAGGAGATCATGTGTCCATGGGCCGTGTTAATGTAGGGGTCTGCCTGTAATGAACATTATAAAGATATATTATTACAACACTGTTAAAGTCCGTTTTCATTGGGTTCTTCATTGCATGGGTCAGTTTTCAGTTTTCAGTTTTCAATTTGTATTCAATGGCACGGACTGTAGGCAGTGTGTGTGTGTGTGCATGCTTCCGTGTGTGTGTCCATCCGTGTGTGTGTGTCCATGCGTGCGTCCGTTCGTCCATGTGGGTCCTTCCGTCGGTCCGTGTGTGTGCCGTAGGGATGTTTACTTGCATTTTTTAGATAGAAGGTGATGAAACCATCGATGATACTGTCCTGCTCCAGACCAATGATCAGGTTTACCACACTCAGGAACGCATACACTGCAAACACTGGCAGAACAAGAGAACACTGAATAATACATTTCCATTTTACTTTTACTTATTTTAGTTATTCTAGTCATTTTGCAGACACTCTTACAATCAGTTCCTTCAATTAACAACCACATAACGAAATCATAGCAAGTAAAACCAAATAGAAAAGACAAGTCCAATGGCGAAGGTAGAGCCCAGTGTGGCTCAGTTGGTAGAGCATAGCGCTTGCAACGCCAGGTCCAGGATCCTGGGGGTTTTCGATGCCGGCTGGGGTCACACATATGAAAATGTATGCACACACTACTGTAAGTCGCTTTGGATATATATGGATAAATATAGTTCTGTATATATACACTACCGTTCAAAAGTTTGGGGTCACTTAGAAATGTCCTTGTTTTCTAAATAAAAGCAACTTTTTTGTCCATTACAATAACATCAAATTGATCAGAAATACAGTGTAGACATTGTTAATGTTGTAAATGGCTATTGTAGCTGGAAACAGTTGATTTTTTATGGAATATCTACATAGGCGTACAGAGGCCCATTATCAGCAACCATCAGTCCTGGGTTCCAATGGCACGTTGTGTTTGCTAATCCAAGTTTATCATTTTAAAAGGCTTATCGATCATTAGAAAACCCTTTTGCAATTATGTTAGCACAGTTCAAAACTGTTGTGCTGATTAAAGAAGCAATAAAACTGGCCTTCTTGAGACTAGTTGAGTATCTGGAGCATCAGCAATTGTGGGTTCGATTACATGCTCAAAATTGCCAGAAACAAATTACTTTCTTCTGAAACTCATCAGTCTATTCTTGTTCTGAGAAATGAAGGCTATTCCATGCGAGAAATTGCCAAGAAACTGAAGATCTCGTACAACGCTGTGTACTACTCCCTTCACAGAACAGCGCAAACTGGCTCTAACCAGAATAGAAAGAGGTGTGGGAGGCCGCAGTGCACAACTGAGCAAGAGGACAAATACATTAGAGTGTCTAGTTTGAGAAACGGATGCCTCACAGGTCCTCAACTGCCAGCTTCATTAAATAGTACCCGCAAAACACCAGTCTCAACGTCAACAGTGAAGAGGCGACTCCGGGATGCTGACCTTCTAGGCAGAGTTGCAAAGAAAAAGCCATATCTCAGACTGCCCATCTTCATCTTTTCTTTTTATTGGCCAGTCTGAGATATGGATTTTTCTTTGCAACTCTGCCTAGAAGGTCAGCATCCCGGAGTCGCCTCTTCACTGTTGAAGTTGAGACTGGTGTTTTGCGGGTACTAGGAAAACAGTGTAAACTCTTACCATAGAATAGAGGGTCTTTGGGTGCCCCCTTCTTGAATAAAAATAGTGCAGATATAGCCAAGATAAGAACAGTTGTAGATCCAGCGAAAAAGATTGTCTCAATGCTAGAAATAAAAAATCCTCAATTAATTAGGCCTAAACAGAAATAACCTACGCAGAATACAATCAACTAGGATACATATGACTAATGCCTTTAAACTAGATTGCATTCAATACTGCATACAAAACTACTAGGCTATAGCATCATCCACTATCAAGCATTATAAGGTTTATTAACGGCTACAATCAAACACAAAACACATGAAAACAATATTATCTACAATATCCATACTCACCAGTTAGTGTAGATCAGAGAGTTGAAGAAAATTGAAATGGGTATTGATGTCAAGGACAAGATAAAAACTCCTGTCCCAGCAGACGCGTTCATTGCTCTATTTACACTGTCGACGCGCATAAATCATTCATAGTTTCTGAAAATAAAACACAACATTATATCTGTTAAAAATATTCGAACATGTTGCTCCACTCAGACCGTGTGATATAGTAAAATGTTCAGAGAACTAAGAAAACAAGGTGAAGTCTTCGCGTTCAGACACGCGCATGCTGCATGCAGTGCACTACTTTTCTGCCAGCATTCTGGGCACATCTCAATCGTCTTCCTCCTCGCCATCCCCTGTATTTGAACTGATCTGTAAAGGCAGGATAGGTGAAATTGACAATGCAGAAGTCGGGTAACCTAGGCTTAGGCTATCTGCTTTTACCTGTCCAAGTGTCACAGGTCAGTGTGGATGAAGGGAAGGAAGCAACGAGAGGAAGCGACTCTACAGCATTGAGATATATCCTTTCCTATGGCGCTAAGGTTATGTCTGTCTGTTCTGACTGATGTCGTCGACGCGTGGTACCACAAGTGGAGTTCACATCCCTGAACATGACACGCGATTAAACGGGGTTTTAAACATGATCGAGGTCCTTGCTATTAACATCATAGCACAAAAATAGGAAAGACAATACTTGGCGTATTTAATCACCCTATTAATATGTAGGCCCCTTTTTTAAGCACTGTGAATTAACTAAGTAGTAGACTATAGCCTATGACTGATTGGAACATCTGCAAAGATCAGTGGTTCCCAACAAGGGGTACTAGGACCCCTAGGGGGTACTTAGTCTATCCACAGGGTGTACATGAGAATACTCATGGACCATAGATCTACTGCTAAAATGCACATGAGGGGGTACTTCAGGGGTACTCCTGGCAGAGCAACATTTTGTTGGTGGTACAGTAACCGAAAAAGATTGGGAACCACTGAGCAAAGTGATGATGAAGGATATGACCATCTTGAATTTAGGCTATTTAAATGTCATAGGCCTACTCTATGTAGTACAATATACATCCACCAGACAACATATTAGTAGTCTGCGCTCCAGCAGGTATATCTCACTGGTCATCCCCAAAGCCAACACCTCCTTTGGCCGCCATTCCTTCCAGTTCTCTGCTGCCAATGACTGGAACGAACTGCAAAAATCTCTGAAGCTGGAGAATCTTATGTCCCTCACTAACTTTAAGCATCAGTTGTCAGAGCACCTTACTGATCACTGCACCTGTACACAGCCCATCTGAAATTAGCCCACCCAACTACCTCATCCCCATATTGTTATTTATTTTGCTCATTTGCACCCCAGTATCTCTATTTGCACATCATCTCTTGCACATCTATCATTCCAGTGTTAATACTAATTATAACTATTTTGCACTATGGCCTATTTATTGCCTTACCTCCATAACTTGCTACATTTGCACACACTGTATATATATTTTCTGTTGTATTTTTGACTTTATGTTTTGTTTTACCCCATATATAACTCTGTGTTGTTGTTTTTATCGCACTGCTTTGCTTTATCTTGGCCATGTCGCAGTTGTAAATGAGAATTTGTTCTCAACTGGCTTACCTGGTTAAATAAAGGTTAAATAAAAATAAATAAATACATATTTCCATGGCCTACAATTATTAATTTTTTCAAAGACAAGCGGGACCTCAAGAGTTAACCAACTCTGCAAACGGGTTTGGTATCTCATATATTTATATTTCAACAGGGAAGTAAGGTATGTTGGAAGCTTGTGGAGCAGAGCTTTGTAAACAAGAAGGGAGTAATGAAGTGATCTACGGGATTTTAGTGAGGTCCAGCCAACCTTCTGATAAAGGATGGAGTGTTGAGTATTAAAACTGTAATAAAGCGAAGGGCGCTATGGTAAACAGCATCCAAAGGTTTAAGATTAAGAGCAGTGGCTGCAATCTGGTAAATGGTGTCACCATAGTCAAGAACTGGCAGGAAAGTTGACTGTACAATCTGCTTCCTGCTGTTCATGGAGAGGCAAAATCTATTTTATTTAAAAAGAGCCCTACTTTAAATCTTAGCTTTTTAACTAGCTCATCAGTATGTTTTTAAACGTTAGATCTTTATCAAGCCAAAGCCCAGATATTAATAGACAGGAAAGGAACCTGCTCGAAAAGAGAGCCATCCAATGAGTGAATATGTAGCACATCTGAGACATTTTTCAGTGAATTAGAGAACAACGTATATTTCATTTTGCCTGCATTAAGTACAAGTTTTGAATCAACAAGGGCTTTCTGTAATGCAACTAAATCAGATTGCAGCTCTAACATAGCTTGGTCAACAGTCGGTGGAATGGCATACATAACCATATCGTCTGCATACAGATTGATATTACAGGATTTAATACATATACCAATATTATTTATATAAACAGTCAAAAGAACAGGTCCCAATACTGACCCCTGCTGTTGAAGAAACTAGACTTGACACCATCACAAAGCACACATTGTGTCCTGTCTGTCAGATCACTCTTAAACCATTTGAAAGATTTATTGTCCAGGCTATCTCAGACCGTTTTTGAATGAGTAGGGAATTCTAATAATTCTAAAAAATTAATAACGGAAAAGTGGTGCGTGCATATGTATTCACCCCCTTTGCTATGAAGCCCCTAAATAAGATCTGGTGCAACCAATTACCTTCAGATGTCACATAATTAGTTAAATAAAGTCCACCTGTGTGCAATCTAAGTGTCACATGATCTCAGTATATATACACCTGTTCTGAAAGGCCCCAGAGTCTGCAACACCACTAAGCAAGGGGCACCACCAAGCAAGCGGCACGATGAAGACCAAGGAGCTCTCCAAACAGGTCAGGGACAAAGTTGTGGAGAAGTACCGATCAAGGCAAGGAGGGCATTAGTCAGAGAGGCAACAAAGAGACCAAAGACAACCCTGAAGGAGCTGCAAAGCTCCACAGCGGAGATTGGAGTATCTGTCCATCGGACCACTTTAAGCCATACACTCCCAGAGCTGGGCTTTACGGAAGAGTGGCCAGAAAAAAAGCCATTGCTTAAAGAAAAAAATAAGCAAACATGTTTGGTATTTGCCAAAAGGCATGTGGGAGACTCCCCAAACATTTGGAAGAAGGTACTCTGGTCAGATGAGACTAAAATTGAGCTTTTTGGTCATCAAGGAAAATGTCTGGCGCAAACCCAACACCTTTCATAATCCCAAGAACACCATCCCCACAGTGAAGCATGGCGGTGGCAGCATCATGCTGTGGGGATGTTTTTCATCGGCAGGGACTGGGAAACTGGTCAGAATTGAAGGAATGATGGATGGCGCTAAATACAGGGAAATTCTTGAGGGAAACCTGTTTCAGTCTTCCAGAGATTTGAGACTGGGACGGAGGTTCACCTTCCAGCAGGACAATGACCCTAAGCATACCGCTAAAGCAACACTTGAGTGGTTTAAGGGTGTTACGAGAATTTCTATCCCAATGTTTCAAAAATGAACTTATTACTCAGTCTGTATCCCAGAGGTTGTAATCTCTAATAATCAGACCAAGCAGCCCAGCATACAATCATCAGGCTTTATTCATAAGAACGTTCTGAAACAAAATAGTCATACAATATTTTTATATGCACACGTCAGAGGAAAAATCCCACCCCGCCTTAGGCAGCCTGTAGTTTTCCACTAGAAAACTTATCTCCTGACCATCAGGTCACACACACACACACACACACATATACATGTTCTTATCATAGGCTGCATTCCTTAGTTATCGCCTGCTCACAATATCCTGCAAGCCTTTCACTCCCCTTTCCCTGTGTGTTTTGGGAACCAGTCTATACTCTTGCTGGGATATAAACACATTTGATTAATTCTCTAAACTCTAGTCTATTAATTAGTCATACATTATTAGTTTAGATGAGGGTGTGACATTTTAGTCATATCTCACTCACACATTTCTTTATCAAAGGGGAAACATTTAAATGTCTTGGAATGGCCTAGTCAAAGCCCAGACCTCAATCCAATTGAGAATCTGTGGTATGACTTAAAGATTGCTGTACACCAGCAGAACCCATCCAACTTGAAGGAGCTGGAGCAGTTTTGCCTTGAAGAATGGGCAAAAATCCCAGTGGCTAGATGTGCCAAGCTTATAGAGACATACCCCAAGAGACTTGCAGCTGTAATTGCTACAAAAGGTGGCTCTACAAAGTATTGACTTTGGGTGGGTGGGTGGGGGGGGGGGGGGGGGGGGGGGGGGTTATGCACGCTCAAGTTTTCTGTTTTATTCTGTTTTTATTAGTCTTATTTCTTGTTTGTTTCACACAACAAAATATTTTGCATCTTGAAAGTGGTAGGCATGTTGTGTAAATCAAATGATACAAACCCCCCAAAAATACATTTTAATTCCAGGTTGTAAGGCAACAAAATAGGAAAAATGCCAAGGGGGGTGAATACTTACTTGCAAGCCACTCCCTATTGTTATTTTATTTTACTTTAATTATGTGCTATTTTTTATTTTGTACTTATCTATTTTTTACTTAACACTTTGTTTTTTTCTTTCTTAAAAACTGCATTGTTGGTTAAGGGCTTGTAAGTAAGCATTTCACTGTAAGGTCTACACCTGTTGTATTCGGCGCATGTGGCAAATACATTTTGATTTGATTTGATTTGAAACAGCGCTATCTCCAGATCTAAAACCAGACTGGTGCATATTTAGAATAGAGTGAGATGTTAAAAAAGTTTGTAGCTGGGAGTTGGTCAGGGATTCTAGTACCATGGCTAGTCAAGATAACTTGGAGACTGGGCGGTAATTATCTAAGTCAGAAGGATCTGCCTTTATGTAGGGGGAGAACATGTGCCGCTTTCCAAATCTTAGGGATAACACCAGTAGCAATTGTCAAGTTAAAAAAGTTTTTACTGGCACTGCAGAATGCAATATAGGTCTGCTAATACAGGACTATTCAAGGCCCAGTGCACTACTTTTGTGAAAAAGTATTTTTTGTAATATTCATCTATATATATATTTTTTTTAAATTATTATTATTATTATTATTATTATTATTCAGATTTTTCAGGGGAAGCTGCAGCACCCTCAGCACCCCTACCTCCGCGACTATGGACAGAGAGCTGTAATAAGAAGGGGTCAAGTGAATCAGTCCCTGTGGATTTTTTTTTACATCGATCTTTAGCAAGGCACTTAATACATCGTAGACATCAAATAGTTGAAGTAAACAAAAGTATGTGAGTCTGTTAGAGCATTATTCTCTACAATCTGTTGAGGTGACTAAAGGACTCCCTTTTTCAGAGACTATCCTTTCAAGCAGGTGGCCAGCGGAAGCCAAAACGCTTATTAAAGCACTACAATTTTACATTTAGTCTAGTATGGGACCAGAGGCTGTCAAAACCTGCTGGGACAAGGAAGGGGTGGAGCTTTGTTTCACAGATTTGACCATTTTCCAGAAGTTAGCTGGAAAGTATTAACAAAAAAAACGAGTATATAAACGATTCAAGAATGCTTGGCTTGTTGCAAAGCAGCTTTGCTCTGCGCATTCGGATTCTGTGGAAATTATTAACTGTGTGTTGTTGTGTCTAATATGCATGGTCCAGACTGATTTATGGTCCAGACAGATTTATGGTCATTCCCAAATAAAGGTATTCAGCGATGCTGCCTGCTTGACGTGACACCACAAAACAGTGCCGCCTAATGGGTTAAAAGAAAACAACAACAAAGATTCACAGGAAGAGACGTAAACCGCGGAAGTGTGCGTCATTCCTGGAAAGCAGTAACAAACGCTGGCCCATTCGTCTGTGAAAAAATCGCAATAAAACGCAAATATGTGTAATTGATATTTTCCACCATTATCAATCGTAAAAGACGATAAGGACAACGGTACAAATGGCGACTGGGGGTGGTGGCAGCGGCCCACCGTCCAATCTTGAAGGAAGAGCATCCAATTTCGCGCATTCTGGAGCGGGAAGAAATGCTGGAGCGGCCTCGAATATGCCAGTCCCCGTGGTCGCAGCACCAATCTCCCCCCCGTCGGGGGGCCTTCATCGGGAGCCTATGTACAACTGGCAGGCCACAAAGAGCTCGGTAAAAGAGCGCTTCGCGTTTCTCTTCAATAACGAACTGCTCAGCGACGTTAGGTTTATTGTCGGTAAAGGTAGACAGGCGCAGAGGATACCAGCGCATAAATTCGTCCTAGCTGCTGGTAGTGCAGTATTTGACGCAATGTTCAACGGGGGAATGGCCACCACCTCGGCCGAGATAGAGTTACCTGATGTGGAACCTGCAGCCTTCCTAGCCTTGCTAAGGTAACGTCTATTGACCGATCATGCAGTGCACTGCGATATAATATATTTATAGAGAGGTGTTGTTGTTGTTACCTAACTAGCTATATTTGTTGCTCTTATGTTATGAGTTCTGACATTACATTTTCTGTATGTGAGTTGATGAAACTGATATAAACAAGGCTCCTGGCTGAGCTATGGCTACCGCTTCCTCATTCTAAATCTATTGTCCAGATTCCTTAACCATTTTTTACAAAACAGGCTAGTAATAAAAATACTTCACATGATAATTACCAACAGGTAAAAACATTTTTTGCTCTTCTATATGCAATGTCAAGCATTTGTTTTAGAAGACAGACATTTGGTGTTCTGGAAGCCAGTCCCTCCCACCTTCTTTGACCACTTACTTTGTGTGTGTGTGTCCCTGCAGGTTCCTGTACTCTGACGAGGTCCACATAGGACCAGAGACGGTGATGACCACTCTGTATACAGCGAAGAAATATGCCGTCCCTGCTCTGGAGACCCAGTGTGTGGAGTTCCTTACCAAACACCTCAGGGCAGACAACGCGTTCATGCTACTCACTCAGGTATATAAGACTGGTAATATAACTCCTGTTGCATAAACTATTCTACATAATACTACTATTCACTCAGGAAGTATAATGATGGATAATCATAACTAGCCTAGAGGCTATGCTTCTCACTCAAAGAATATAAGATTGATGATGTAGGCTGATATCAAATAACCTAACCTGCCATATGCTTTTCACTCAGCATATAATGTAGGATACACTGGCCAGTGTAAATAAAATCCTCATGTGGTTACTAAATAATATGTGAGCTCTGCTCTAAATAGAATAAACTACTGTAGTTCATCACATAGAAAGAATAGCCAGGATGGTGTCTCTGCCAATTCCTCTTGAGTAACAATTCAGAACAGGGTGTACAAAACCCCCAAAACTAAGCCATGACCGAAGATAATACACTGGCCTAGATGACTTGGGTAGTACTACAGAATAAACCAGCCTAAACACACTTCACTCTGTTCATGTCCACTGTCCTAAGTATTTTCATAGGCCAATGTGCTTCCAAAACATCAAAATAAAATATATATTCAAGAGATCTCGTTTCCTATTTTTGTCCTATTGAGCGAGCAAGTTTGATCCTAGAATGTTGTATATCAAGTTATGCTTTTATCAAATCAATTGGACATTCCCAGGGTGCTACTTGAACAGACAATTTCCCCATGTGTCTCATGCTGATGTGTCATCTTGTACCGTGCTCATTCTTTCTGCAGGCCAGACTATTCGATGAGCCTCAGCTTGCCAGCCTCTGTTTGGAAACGATAGACAAAAGCACCGGTGATGCCATAAACGCAGAAGGATTCACTGACATTGACCTAGGTATACATGAGTATGGGTTATTATTCACACAGGAACAAATCCCAATGATATACAGTGGATGATTTGGGTAAACGGTGGGGGTTAGCCTTCATGCGTGCTTCTGAAGTAGTCAACTGGGTGGGACTTGCTATGAGTTAAGGAAGAAGAACAGAATTCCTTCCAGGTCATCAGGAGGGGTCAGCAAATGAATTAAACTCCTGAGCAAACATTCCATAACTGCAGGTGGTAGTAGCTACATCAACAAGCGTGGCTTTATACCTGTTCAGACCTATACACACTCAGTACAGTAGGTGGTGCTATGCACCTTTTCAGTTAATTTATGAACCGCCAATACACTCATGGTATTTGGTGTTTTATTAGGATCCCATCATAGAGGTAGTAGAAGAAATTGACTACTTGTTTCTGGGTGCATTCTGGAGACAATCAAGTTGAACCTTTGACCCTAACTCCTTCCCTTTTTGTCATACTGTGTAGACTAGGCCTAACGCTGAACCTGTGTTTTTAGATACGCTGTGTGCGGTGCTGGAGAGAGACACCCTGGGGATTCGCGAGAACCGTCTGTTTGGTGCGGTGGTGCGCTGGGCGGACGCCGAGTGTTACAGGCAACAGCTTCCCCTCACCTCTGAGAACAAACAGAAGGTTCTGGGCAAGGCCCTAACCCTCATCCGCTTCCCACTCATGACTGTGGAGGAGTTTGCCGCAGGTGGGCATCTCTCTGTCTGGGACATAAACACAGAGACGGATGCACGTAAACAGAAAGACACAAACACACACACTGTATCTACATTAGTAGTTTAAAATTTGAAATAAGTAAGGACTCTGCTTTGTCAGATTTCACATAGCCTAAATGTTATTACTTTTTAATATGAGTAAGCACTGCTTTTCATCAAGCTCATTCTTGTAGAATGTAAATACTTGAAAATACTTGTAACCTAGAATTCCTATAGAACATAGAACGGTGTATAATCATTTTATAAATGTGTTGTGTGTTTCTGCTGTCCAAAGAATCCAGCCCTAGAAACCAGTTTGATATTCATTCTTGTGCAACAGGGCCTGCCCAGTCTGAAACCAGTTTGATATTCATTCTTGTGCAACAGGGCCTGCCCAGTCTGAAACCAGTTTGATATTCATTCTTGTGCAACAGGGCCTGCCCAGTCTGAAACCAGTTTGATATTCATTCTTGTGCAACAGGGCCTGCCCAGTCTGAAACCAGTTTGATATGTTTTCTTGTGCAACAGGGCCTGCCCAGTCTGAAACCAGTTTGATATTCATTCTTGTGCAACAGGGCCTGCCCAGTCTGAAACCAGTTTGATATTTTTTCTTGTGCAACAGGGCCTGCCCAGTCTGAAACCAGTTTGATATTCATTCTTGTGCAACAGGGCCTGCCCAGTCTGAAACCAGTTTGATATTCATTCTTGTGCAACAGGGCCTGCCCAGTCTGAAACCAGTTTGATATTCATTCTTGTGCAACAGGGCCTGCCCAGTCTGAAACCAGTTTGATATTCATTCTTGTGCAACAGGGCCTGCCCAGTCTGAAACCAGTTTGATATGTTTTCTTGTGCAACAGGGCCTGCCCAGTCTGAAACCAGTTTGATATGTTTTCTTGTGCAACAGGGCCTGCCCAGTCTGGAATATTGTTGGATCGGGAGGTGGTAAATCTGTTTTTACACTTTACAGTAAACCCCAAGCCGCGGGTAGACTACATTGACAGGCCCCGCTGCTGCCTCCGCGGAAAGGAGGGCAGCGTTAGTAGGTTCCAGCAGGTTGAAAGTCGCTGGGGATACAGTGGCACCAGTGACAGGATCAGGTGAGACGGTGTACTTGCTTCTCTAAACTGTGACAATGTCCTACTGGCCCCACAAACTATAGAGACTAAAAGCCCTTGCACAGAAATGTTTTTTATTTTCTCATCTGGAAAAGTTAGCATGCAAAAAACCTGCCTCTTATTTTTTACGTGCAAATTATTCAGATGGAAAAACCGGACTTGGTATGAAAAGATAAACTAATTCTATGCTACAAACCAACACAGATGATGGTGTGTCAAAAGCAGCTGCAGTACAACTCTGGTTTATCATTTAATAACATATAAGCCTTTTTCTACAGACCTCGGTGTAGAGGAACACTTATGAGCGGCAGGTGGCCTAGTGGTTAGTGTTGGGCCAGTAATGGAAAGGTTGCTGGTTCAAAACCCAGAGCCGACAAGGCTCTGTCGATGTGCCCTTGAGGAAAGCACTTAACCTTAATTGCTCCTGTAAGTCGCTCTGTAGAAGAGCGTATGCTAAACGACAATTAATGTAAAAAAAATTATAATAATAAATGAGTTCAACATATTTGAGGAGGGGGTTTGCTTCTGGCAGAGCCATAAAAAAACTGCTGCCTCACTGTTTTACAGTGGTGGAACATTTGAATGCAAATCAACACCCCAAAAAAGTTTTGAGATGGTTGTTATTCTATTGCAAGGTATGCTGTTAAAGGAGTCAACCAATTGAATTTGAGTGATGGTCTTTCTCCAGCCTCATACCTCTTCACCACACCCCCATTGGTGGAGACTCTATTGCATGTGTTTTAATAAAGGCAGTGTTAGTTTGTTTGAGGTTTCTAAAAGTATCTTGTCATTTCCATCTCCTGCAGATTTAATGTAAATAGAAGAATATCAGTAGTGGGGTTTGGACTGTATGGGTCGATCCACGGACCTACGGACTATCAGGTTAATATACAGGTACGCATTTAATCGTTCATTGATTTAATAAGGATGTGGTAATGAATGATGTTATATCTCCTGTGCTATCAGCCTGGTAGCCAGATGAAATGTGTCCTGTTAGTGCTTCAGCCTCACAACAACTTCTCCAATGTTCCTTACTGCGTATGAAGCACTAAGAGATCTGGTTACCAGGGTCGCCTTGAGTAGGGCACATAGTAACAAAATGTTTTGCAATGAAAAACCAAAAACCTGGGTTATTGGACAAGTTCAGGTAGTACCTTTCCGTTTCAAAACGTTTTTTACCCAGTTTGAACACGATCCAGGTCATTATAGTGAATTTGTTCAGAAAAGCTTTAAAAAATAATCGATATATATATATTTTTAAGCTATAGTGCAAACAGTAATTGACTAATTGTTTCTGTCGTTTTCTGCAGATTATTGAGAGTGACAAAAGCCTAACACTAGCAACAAACGACACAGGCTTTAGCTGTGACGGAACAGCCAACACATTCAGAGTCATGTTCAAGGAGCCTGTGGAGATTTTACCCAACGTTAGCTACACCGCTTGTGCAACCTTAAAGGTACGCTCACCCCACAACGACAGAAGCTGTGATACTGAGTACTCAAATGCATGTTTACAAACAAATAGGTTATTGTGTTTTCTTTTTATGAATTTGAACTTTGCCTCTGCTGCTAACAGCAGCATGTTTATTATAGACATTGAATCAAATGTTGTTATTGCAAACTAGTTTTGGTTGGTATTCTACTAGATTATCAACCCTGTGTGACCACAGTTGAGAATTTGTAATGAACATTTAATTGTCATCTCATCTTAAAGGGATTGTTCACACAAAACAAAACTATAAACAAATATTCCACTGTTAATACAATCCCCAAAATCTTTGTCAAGCTTTCAAGGTGTAGCACTTTCAGTACAGAGCAAAAACGGTGAGTTTCTCCATCATAACAATCCACGTGCCTTCTGTAGGGCCCGGACTCTCACTATGGCACTAAAGGGTTCAAGAAAGTGAGCCAGGAGTCCGCCACGGGGACCAAGACCACCTTTTTCTTTTTCAGTTCTCCTGGGAACAACAACGGCACGTCGGTGGAGGACGGACAGATCCCGGAGATCATCTACTACACCTAGACAACGCCTCACCACACCTGGGTCCTGTTCAGTTGGGCCAAAACGTTTAGAAACTGGGGCGGTCCTACCCGGACTCGTTCATTTTGGTTTCCGTTGCAACTCTTTACAAAAAAAATATTTTCGTTGCTTGCACTATTAAACACGACTCCCTAGTAAACACGACTGGGTTGTGTTCAGTAGGCAAACTTGGAACGTTGCAGCTAGAAATGTCACGAATAGAGATGACGTGATGCCTTATTCTCATTGCGGCATGTTTGTTCTAGATGTATTTCTATCTAAACGTTCCACAACGTTGTGCCCTGCTGAACAATGCCCTGGATCAGGTAGACACCATCTACCACACCTAAACCAGGGGGGCCATGTTCAGTAGGCATAGAATGGAGGAAAACGGAGTGTGACAGGGAGGTACTACCTGAGCTTGTCAAATAAGAAGCACTTATTTACATTTTCCGTTGTGAAATGTTTTGCAAGGGTGTGCTCTAATGAGCATGACCTGTGCGGTCGGGTAGGCCTGAGAGTGGAATGGAATGGCAGACTTCAGGAAGGATTGTAGCCTGGTCCCAGATCTTTCTGTGCTCTTGCTGAGTCCATTGCCATTGTTGTCCAAGACGATTCCATAAGGAGTAGGCAAGAGGGCAGAAACAGACCAGCACCCAGGCTAGAGGGATTGTGCCTTCTGCTGTTCAGGAACGGATACAAAGACTTTTTGAAACCAAAAGGAGTGGAGTGTAGGCCTACTCTGCTGGTTTGTGAACTGGGGTGTGCGAGGCCAGTGGAGGCTGGTGGGAGGAGCTATAGGACGGGCTCATTGTAATGGCTGGAATGGAATAAATGGTACGGAGTCATATGTGGTTTCCATATGTTTGATACCTTCATTTATTCCATTCCAGCCATTACAATGAGCCTGTCCTATAGCTCCTCCCACCAGCCTCCATTGTGCGAGACATATTTGACGTAATAGAACTGGAACTCAAAATGGATTGATACTGAGACATGTAGAGATGCATAATAGGACTGTGGACTGGCTGGAATCTGGGTGAAGGTAGACAATGACACATCAGTTGTAAATGTTCTATGTTCTACTTCAGTGGAGGCTGCTGAGGGGAGGACGCCTCATAATAATGGCTGGAACAGAAACCATGTATTTGATACCATTCCACTGATTCCAGTCCAGCCAATACCACGAGCCCATCCTCCCCGATTAAGGTGCCACCAACCTCCTGTGTTCTACTGGCTATCTGTGGTCCGTACCTTCATCAGGGAATCACCGACTACAGTGGTGTCGTCTGGAGTGTATTCAATAGACACCAAACAGAAGAGAACGGACCGAAACGGGAAAGGACTACCTGAACTTGTCCGATAACAAACTAGTTTTCATTGCAAAACGTTTAACTATGGTGTGCACTTATGAATACACCCCATGTAGTGTAAAATCGCAGAGAGTGCCCTTCACTGATCGATCAACGTAATTTCGTAGTTTGAATGCTGGCGTGGTAAAAGTTCCACTGTTATCGTGCACTACCTTTATCATTTTTATTTGCAGGTGGAATTTTTCATGTGCAAATAAAATCTTAACTAGTGACGTCTGAGTATTTGTGCATATGTGAAAGTTTGCCTATGTACGTGACATGCTTTAATTTGTTACCTTGTTTCCTTAGCATGTCATCTAAGAGTAAGACAGGAGAATATAGTGACTGTTATTTGTTGAAACAGCAGAAATGTATATTTTTAGCTTTTGGCAATAAAGTACGTTGACACCAATGATTGATTTGTTTGATACTTTCTGAAATGATTCAGTGTAGTGTGTCATTAAAGCTACAGTCTGTGATCAGTGAAGCTGTTCAACAATACATAACAGATTTGATGCTCTCAAACACACCCATAATCTGGGAAACTGTTCAACAATACATCACAGATTTGATGCTCACAAACACAGCCATAATCTGGGAAACTGGTCAACAATACATTACAGATTTGATGCTCTTAAACAAGGCCATAATGTAGGAATATACAGAAAGATGGGGGAAACGGCAAGGTAACAAGAAGTTGTAATACTACACTAGTTCCTATCGGTGGAGCTCCAAGTTAAATCAATGGTGCTCCAACTTCAAGCCTGGTCCTAAGGACCCTGGACCCACTGGCTATGCAGTAGGCTATTGTTCCATCCCAGCATTAACACTTGATTCAACCAACCAAAGGCTTTGATTAATAGCTGATTAGCTGAATCAAGTGTTGTGCTTATAGGCATACTTTTAAATAGCTTTGTATCTGCATAAGGTACAGATCTAAAATCAACCACCGAGTCTTCTGGCCTCTCTTGTCTATGCTATGGTAATATGGTTTTTCAAATGTCCACTTGTTTGATTTTCTACAATATCAAAGGTAATATACATCAGATAACATGCTAGACAAGTTGACCTGCCTTGTAGGTAATGGAGGACAGAGAAAGGGATATGCTTGTTTTTTTGTTTCATTTGCTGAATTGCTTGGGTTGCTTGCTAGACTGTCGAAGATGCAGCAGCAGTTTTTTTTGTTATCTGCGGAAGGCCACTCCGCAAAGGACATTGGCCTGTGAGAGAAAAATAAAGTAATTACATCACTGTTACTTCAGCCATACTTTACTGTGAATAAATAGGTGTTTAATTGTCAAGCTCAGGAAATAATCTTTTTGAAATAGATATATTTTGTGTGAAAAAGATTTTGCCAAACGGTGTAAACATTGGTAGTATTTCTGAGAATCATACCTGGGGCTGGGTTTGAGAGGTTTTCCCTGGGCTGGTGATTTTTTTTCCCCATTCCACCATGCTGAATTCTCTGAATCTGCAAAGAAAAAACATCTTACTAGCTCTCCCTCACTGTCTCTTACAAACATCTAAACACAACATACAGTGGGGAGAACAAGTATTTGATACATTGCCGATTTTGCAGGTTTTCCTACTTACAAAGCATGTAGAGGTCTGTAATTTTTTATCATAGGTACACTTCAACTGCGAGAGACGGAATCTAAAACAAAAATCCAGAAAATCACATTGTATGATTTTTAAGTAATTAATTTGCATTTTATTGCATGACATACGTTTTTGATACATCAGAAAAGCAGAACTTAATATTTGGTACAGAAACCTTTGTTTGCAATTACAGAGATCATACGTTTCCTGTAGGTCTTGACCAGGTTTGCACACACTGCAGCAGGGATTTTGGCCCACTCCTCCATACAGACCTTCTCCAGATCCTTCAGGTTTCGGGGCTGTCGCTGGGCAATACGGACTTTCAGCTCCCTCCAAAGATTTTCTATTAGGTTCAGGTCTGGAGACTGGCTAGGCCACTCCAGGACCTTGAGATGCTTCTTACGGAGCCACTCCTTAGTTGCCCTGGCTGTGTGTTTCGGGTCGTTGTCATGCTGGAAGACCCAGCCACGACCCATCTTCAATGCTCTTACTGAGGGAAGGAGGTTGTTGGCCAAGATCTCGCGATACATGGCCCCATCCATCCTCCCCTCAATACGGTGCAGTCGTCCTGTCCCCTTTGCAGAAAAGCATCCCCAAAAAGGTATGTTTCCACCTCCATGCTTCACGGTTGGGATGGTGTTCTTGGGGTTGTACTCATCCTTCTTCTTCCTCCAAACACGGCGAGTGGAGTTTAGACCAAAAAGCTCTATTTTTGTCTCATCAGCCCACATGACCTTCTCCCATTCCTCCTCTGGATCTTCCAGATGGTCATTGGCAAACTTCAGACGGGCCTGGACATGCGCTGGCTTGAGCAGGGGGATCTTGCGTGCGCTGCAGGATTTTAATCCATGACGGCGTAGTGTGTTACTAATGGTTTTCTTTGAGACTGTGGTCCCAGCTCTCTTCAGGTCATTGACCAGGTCCTGTCATGTAGTTCTGGGCTGATCCCTCACCTTCCTCATGATCATTAATGCCCCACGAGGTGAGATCTTCATGGAGCCCCAGACCGAGGGTGATTGACCGTCATTTTGAACTTCTTCCATTTTCTAATAATTGCGCCAACAATTGTTGCCTTCTCACCAAGCTGCTTGCCTATTGTCCTGTAGCCCATCCCAGCCTTGTGCAGGTCTACAATTTTATCCCTGATGTCCTTACACAGCTCTCTGGTCTTGGCCATTGTGGAGAGGTTGGAGTCTGTTTGATTGAGTGTGTGGACAGGTGTCTTTTATACAGGTAACGAGTTCAAACAGGTGCAGTTAATACAGGTAATGAGTGGAGAACAGGAGGGCTTCTTAAAGAAAAACTAACAGGTCTGCGAGAGCCGGAATTCTTACTGGTTGGTAGGTGATCAAATACTTATGTCATGCAACAAAATGCAAATGAATTACTTAAAAATCATACAATGTGATTTTCTGGATTTTTGTTTTAGATTCCGTCTCTCACAGTTGAAGTGTACCTATGATAAAAATTACAGACCTCTACATGCTTTGTAAGTAGGAAAACCTGCAAAATCGGCAGTGTATCAAGTACTTGTTGTCACGATCGTCTTCGTAGTGAGTAGACCAAGGCGCAGCGTGTGAAACAAACATGACTTTATTTAATTAAAGTTATCAAAACAAAACACGACTCGCGAAGTCCACGGTTAACAATACCGACACGGAACAAAAACCCACAACACCCAAGGGAAAACATACAGTCTAAATATGGCTCCCAATCAGAGACAACCAGCCGACAGCTGACACTCGTTGCCTCTGATTGGGAGTCACACAGGCAAACATAGAAATAACCACCCTAGAACACCCAAACAAAGAAACAGAACACATAGAATGAACACACCCTGGCTCAACATAAAGAGTCCCAGAGCCAGGGTGTGACAGTACCCCCCCCTAAAGGCGCGGACTGCGACCGCGCCTCAACTAAAGCAAAACAGGGGAGGGCTGGGCGGGCATACCTCCTCGGCGGCGGCTCCGGCTCCGGGCTTGCCCACCGCCCTCCAACAAACCCCCCATAGCGCCCCTGGTCCGGTCTGGCCCCGCTGGCTGGAGCTGGACTGGACGTAGCAGGAGCGGTAGGCTTCAGCTCCTTAGTGGAGCAGTAGAGCGGTACCTGAATTGGCACCGATGACCCAGGCACGGGTTGTGCCGGACTGACGACTCGCACCCCTGGCTTGGTGCGAGTGGCAGGAACGGGCCGGGCCGGGCTGGCGACGCGCACCGTAGACTTGGTGCGAGTGGCAGGAACAGGCCGGACCGGGCTGGCGACGCGCACCGTAGACTTGGTGCGTGGAGCAGGGACAGGCCGGACAGGGCTGGCGACGCACACCGCAGGCTTGGTGCGTGGAGCAGGGACAGGCCGGGCAGGGCTGGCGACGCACACCGTAGGCTTGGTGCGTGGAGCAGGAACAGGCCGGGCTGGGCTGGCGACGCACACCGTAGGTTTGGTGCGTGGAGCAGGGACAGGCCGGGCCGGGCTGTCGACGCACACCGTAGGCTTGGTGCGTGGAGCAGGAACAGGCCGGACAGGGCTGGCGACGCACACCGTAGGCTTGGTGCGTGGAGCAGGGACAGGCCGGACAGGGCTGGCAACGCACACCGTAGGCTTGGTGCGTGGAGCAGGAACAGGCCGGGCTGGGCTGTCGACGCACACCGTAGGCTTGGTGCGTGGAGCAGGAACAGGCCGGGCTGGGCTGTCGACGCACACCGTAGGCTTGGTGCGTGGAGCAGGGACAGGCCGGGCTGGGCTGTCGACGCACACCGTAGTCTTGGTGCGTGGAGCAGGAACAGGCCGGGCAGGGCTGGCGACGCACCCCGTAGGCTTGGTGCGTGGAGCAGGAACAGGCCGGGCTGGGCTGTCGACGCACACCGTAGGCTTGGTGCGTGGAGCAGGGACAGGCCGGGCTGGGCTGTCGACGCACACCGTAGTCTTGGTGCGTGGAGCAGGAACAGGCCGGGCAGGGCTGGCGACGCACCCCGTAGGCTTGGTGCGTGGAGCAGGAACAGGCCGGGCTGGGCTGTCGACGCACACCGTAGTCTTGGTGCGTGGAGCAGGGACAGGCCGGACAGGGCTGGCGACGCACACCGTAGGCTTGGTGCGTGGAGCAGGAACAGGCCGGACCGTACTGGGAACACACACCACTGGCTTTAAACGGGGATCAGGAACGGGCCGGACCGGACTGGCAATACACCTCAGTACCTCTCGCCGTGCCTCTACAACTTCCTTCCCTCCTCTCGCCAATGGCTCCCGTAACCCGGTGGCCTTCTCTCCTCGTCTCCCATTACGCCCTGTGGCAGCCTCCTGCTGCCCAGTCGCCCATGCCGTGTGCCCCCCCCCTAAAAAATTATTGGGGGTGCCTCTCGTCCTTCCGACGATGGCACTGCTGACGCCGCTGCTCCTCTCCTGCCTGGGTCTCCCCCTTCATAGCCCTCCGGTACCGGACGGCCTCCTCCTCGGTAATCTGCCCCCAACCGAGGAGGACATCCACCAGCGTCACCTCCTGCGTGTGTTCCTGGACACGCTGCTTGGTCGTTGGAGGGTGGGTTTTTCTGTCACGATCGTCTTCGTAGTGAGTAGACCAAGGCGCAGCGTGTGAAACAAACATGACTTTATTTAATTAAAGTTATCAAAACAAAACACGACTCGCGAAGTCCACGGTTAACAATACCGACACGGAACAAAAACCCACAACACCCAAGGGAAAACATACAGTCTAAATATGGCTCCCAATCAGAGACAACCAGCCGACAGCTGACACTCGTTGCCTCTGATTGGGAGTCACACAGGCAAACATAGAAATAACCACCCTAGAACACCCAAACAAAGAAACAGAACACATAGAATGAACACACCCTGGCTCAACATAAAGAGTCCCAGAGCCAGGGTGTGACACTTGTTCTCCCCACTGTAGCTCTTGAATAAGGCAGATAAGTAATAGTTATAGTAGACTTATTCCAGGCAGCTATTGTTGAATAGTAAATATAAATATCCATCTTTTCCAAATGAATTGTCACACTACATGGACAGTAGCAGAGAGGGCAGTAGCAGTATACCTATTGAAGACAAATGTCCATAGACAAACTACTTCTTATCTGATTCAAATTATGAAACCACCAAAAGCCAACAACTTTTGTCCTTCCTAATGAATATTCAGTGTGCTATCTCTGAATAAGTTCGCACTTTGGTTGAACAGTGATTTCCTGAATAGCTATTTTGAAACAGATGTGTGCGCATGAGGGGTTTGTGATAAGTCTCCAAAGACTATTAAAATCAATAACCAAATGTAGGAAGTTATGTATGCATATTTCTGACCTTTTGTTTGCACTTGTTATATTCAGAAGACAATAAAAACCACATATGGTTTGAAAGATGATTATGCATGAGGTAATTAGCCTTTGTATTATTTTTTCATCAAATGCGCAGAAATCCAAATGAGAATATTAGTAGAGAATGTTGGCTATCCATAACTGATCCATATTCAGATACAGAATAAATCAAAAGCTCCTCTCTGTGCATGGACACATGGGGACCGCCTGGCTGGCATTCTCCTCGCCCATTTCTCACATTATTATTTACCTGGCATGGATCTTCTTGACTTTCAGAATAGCCTTTACTTATTTTTCCGGGGCTGAGAGTCAGGGGGGATTTTTCAAGCAATTTCTGCTCTGTGGAGAATGCCAGCCAGGCATGTGTCCATGCACAGAGAGGAGCTTTCGACCTTACACCCTCCAACAGGTCAGGGATTTAACTTGTCCTGTCTGTGAGTGGCACAGAATTACAGGCTTGTTGGCCTGGAGAGAGAAACATGATTGAGCCTCACTCACAGCGAGAGACATCAAGTCTTTAAATATTTCAATAGCCGTTTGGTGAAAACGGCCCTTGGCTTTGGATTCCATGTGTATCTCAGTCAGAATACACTGTCTCCCTGTGATCTAATAGCCTTACTGCAAGATGCCACCAAACATGAAAAGCAATATCCACCTGGGTCTTTACTGGCCTGTAAGCAAAGTCAGTTTATAGAAATATCCATGTGGACCAGCGGTGTCTTATTTTCCAAAAGTAATGGGTTTTTCTGCACTGCGGTTTTTCTGTGAACTGCTTCAGAAGGCACAGTGTCTTCGCGCCTCCTTTGGGACTGTGGGACTGGACAGAACAAAAGAGGATGGGATCTTTGCAACTTGCCGGTAGGAGGCCTGGGGAATAGAGGTGAGCCTAAACGTATGGTAGGCTATCACATAAGCCAGGGGTACACAAATGTAGATGCCGAAGTCGGCAGCATTGCTGGTGTTCACCCTTCCCATTGCGTCAGAGACCTGGGATATCAGGGGCACAACATTCACATATAAATATATACTGTAGAACTAACATGCCTGACTATGACATGTAGAATAATGAATAATTTTGGCTCTTATTTATGACATTTCTATCTACAACATTCAACAACGTCTTCCTTCTGAACATGGCCCAGGTGACAAAACTCTGGCCAATCAGTGACACGAATCAGTCAGAAAAACAGCAGTACTTCAGACCCTGAGGACTAGATTTAATAACCCTGTTATTAAATAATCCATCCCTATCTCCTAGCAATGCCCCACAGGCCACTGCCAGACAAATACTGTATGTGCCACCTGTACTGAATACCAGTGTCAACTGTAAATCACTTTGAATAACATCATCTGTTAAATTACCATATTCTACCACTACTATCTTGTTTAGCAACTTTGGAATCCATCCCTCCAGATAACTTCACATAACGTTACTTTCTCCAAAGTTTCATTCTTCAAAACGTAACCGCCTTAAGTTATTGTTATCATGCTAACCCCACGTTTGCCTTCTTTGACTTCTCTTGAGTTATTCCCCTCTCTGGGAGAGTGAGCGATAGCTCCAACTACCCCTGGGCTGCTGGTAGGTGATAACCTGCTGTACCCACAGACTCAGATCTCAGTCTGGCTTGGGGGAATCTAATTCCACCTGTGTGTGTGTGTGTGTGTGTGTGTGTGTGTGTGTGTGTGTGTGTGTGTGTGTGTGTGTGTGTGTGTGTGTGCGTGTGTGCGTGTGTGCGTGAGCGTGTGAGCGTGTGAGCGTGTACATGCATGCATGAGTGAGTGTGTGTTTCCAGCATATACGCTATAGCTCTGTAGCATTCAGCACAGCTCTCCACGTCCCTGGTCTTTTTCTTCCTTCAAATGCTTATCTGCCTCTGAGGGTTCACTGAGGGGGATTTAGAAGCTACAGTTGATTCATACATGAGCGAGAGAAGAGGAGGCTGGAATGGAAAGTCAGACTGCGAAGAAGAGGAGGACATCTCAGAGAGTGATAGCAGAGTCTCATAACTGATAAAGCGACTTACTTCGCGTCTGTGGGAGACTTGAGTGATGCACCTGAACCAATCAATTAATCAAATGTATTTATATTGATCAGCAGTTGTCACAAAGTGCTTGTACAGAAACCGAGCCTAAAACCCCAGAGAGCAAGCAATGCAGATGTAGAAGCACGGTGGCTAGAAAAAACTCCCTAGAAAGGCTGGAACCTTGGAACAAACCTAGAGAGGAACCAGGCTGTGGGGTGGCCAGTCCTTTTCTGGCTGTGCTGGGTGGCAAGTGTCTTCACTGACATTTTCAACCTGTCCCTGACTGAGTCTGTAATAGCAACATGTTTCAAGCAGACCACCATAGTCCTTGTGCCCAAGAACACTAAGGTAACCTGCCTAAATGGCTACCGACCCGTAGCACTCACGTCTGTAGACATGAAGCGCTTTGAAAGGCTGGTCATGGCTCACATCAACACCATTATCCCAGAAACCCTAGACCCACTCCAATTTGCATACCGCCCCAACAGATCCACAGAAAATGCAATCTCTATTGCACTCCACACTGCTCTTTTCCACCTGGACAAAAGGAACACCTACGTGAGAATGCTATTCATTGACTACAGCTCAGCGTACAACACCATAATGCCCTCAAAGCTCATCACTAAGCTAAACCCTGGGACTAAACACCTCCCTCTGCAACTGGATCCTGGACTTCCTGACGGGCCGCCCCCACGTGGTAAGGGTAGGTAACAACACATCTGCCACGCTGATCCTCAACACGGGGGCCCCTCAGGGGTGCATGCTCAGTCCCCTCCTGTACTCCCTGTTCACCCATAACTGCATGGCAAGGCACGACTCCAACACCATCATTAAGTTTGCTGACGACACAACAGTGGTAGGCCTGATCACGGACAACGACGAGACAGCCTGTAGGGAGGAGGTCAGAGACCTGGCCGTGTTGTGCCAGGACAACAACCTCTCCCTCAACGTGATCAAGACAAAGGAGATGATTGTGGACTACAGGAAAAAGAAGAGGACCGAGCACGGTCCACATCACCAACAAACTATCATGGTCCAAACACACCAAGACAGTCGTGAAGAGGGCACGACAAAGCCTATTCCCCCTCAGGAGACTGAAAAGATTTGGCATGGGTCCTCAAATCCTCAAAAATGTCTACAGCTGTACCATTGAGAAAATCCTGACTGGCTGCATCATTGCCTGGTATGGCAATTGCTCGGCCTCCAACCGCAAGGCACTACAGAGGGTAGTGCGTACAGCCCAGTACATCAATGGGGCCAAGCTTCCTGCCATCCAGGACCTCTATACCAGGCGGTGTCAGAGGAATGCCCTAAAAATTGTCAAAGACTCCAGCCACCCTAGTCATAGACTGTTCTCTCTGCTACCGCACGGCAAAGTCTAGGTCAAAAAGGCTTCTTAACAGCTTCTACCCCCAAGCCATAAGACTCCTGAACAGCTAATCAAATGGCTACCCGAACTATTTGCATTGCTCCCCCCTCCTCTTTTACGCTGCTGCTACTCTCTGTTTATTATCTATGCATAGTCACTTTAACTCTACCTACATGTACATATTACCTCAATTACCTCGACTAACCTGTTCCCCCACACATTGACTCTGTACCGGTACCCCCTGTATATAGCCTCGCTACTGTTATTTTATTGCTGCTCTTTAATTATTTTTATTTTTTACTTAAATTTTTTAATAGCACATAGACTATTGCAGCATAGATACTGGGGACTGAGACAGGGTGGGTCGGGAGATGCTGTGGCCCCGTCCAAAGTTACCAACGGACAGGGCCAACCAGGCAGGATATAACCACCCACGTTGCCAAAGCACAGCCCCCACACCACCAAAGGGATATCAACAGACCACTAACTTACTACCCTGAGACAAGGCTGAGTATAGCCCACAAAGATCTCCCCCACCGCACGAGCCCGAGGACAGGAAGGAAGATCACGTCAGTGACTCAACCCACTCAGGTCGAGTATAGCGATAAAAGCCTGGTTAGAGGTGATGCACCCCTCCTAAGGACAGCATGGGAGAGCGTGAGCAAGCCAGTGATTCAGCCCCCTTAATAGAGAGAGGGGAGCCAAGCAGGCAGAGACAGCAAGGGTGGTTTGTCTCTCTAGTGTCTTGCCGTTCACCTTTACACCCCAGGGCCAGACTACACTCAATCATAGGACCTACTTCAGTAAATATTTAAAGGGATACTTCAGGATTTTGGAAATGAAGCCCTTTATCTAACATCCCCATAGTCAGATGAATTCATTTTCATGTCTCTGCGAGCAGGTTGAAGAAAGTTGCTAACTAGTGTTAGCGCAATTGCTAACTAGCGTTTCCCATAGACTTCCAGTCATTGCGCTAACGCTGGTTAGCATTGGCTCACGAAACTACCTCTATCTTTCTTCATACTGGATGCAGAGACATAAATGGTATCCATGAGTTCATCTGACTCTGGGGAAGTCCACTAAACCAAAATATAAACGCAACATGAAACAATTTCTAAGAGTTCATATAAGGAAATCAGTCAATTGAAATAAATAAATTAGGCCCTAATCTATGGATTTCACATGACTGGGAATACAGATATGCATCTGTTGGGCACAGATAGCTTAAACATAAGGTAGGGGCGTGGATCAGAAAACCAGTCAGTATCTGGTGTGACCACCATTTGCCTCATGCAGCGCGACACATCTCCTTCGCATAGAGTTGATCAGGCTGTTGATTGTGGCCTGTGAAATGTTGTCCCACTTCTCTTCAATGGCTGTGTGAAGTTGTTGGATATTGGCAGGGACTGGAACACGCTGTCCTACACGTCGATCCAGAGCATCCCAAACATGCTCAATGGGTGACATGTCTGGTAAGTATGCAGGCCATGGAAGAACATTTTCAGCTTCCAGGAATTGTGTACAGATCCTTGCGACATGGGGCCGTGCATTATCATGCTGAAACATGAGGTGATGGCGGTGGATGAATGGCACACAATGGGCCTCAGGATCTCGTCACAGTATCTCTGTATATTCAATTTGCCATTGATAAAATCCAATTGTGTTCGTTGTCCGTAGCTTATGCCTGCCCATACCATAACCCCACCCCCACCATGGGGCACTCTGTTCACAACGTTGACATCAGCAAACCGCTCGCACACACGACGCCATACACGCTGTCTGCCATCTGCCTGGTACAGTTTAAACTGGGATTCATCCGTGAAGGACACACTTCTCCAGCGTGCCAGTGGCCATCGAAGGTGAGCATTGTCCCACTGAAGTCGGTTACGACATCGAACTGCAGTCAGGTCAAGACCCTGGTGAGGATGACGAGCATGCAGATGACCTTCCCTGAGACGGTTTCTGACAGTTTGTGCAGAAATGCCTCGGTTGTACAAACCAATAGTTTCATCAGCTGTCCGGGTGACTGGTCTCAGACGATCTCGCAGGTGAAGAAGCCGGATGTGGAGGTCCTGGGCTGGCGTGGTTACATGTGGTCTGCGGTTGTGAGACGGGTTGGACGTACTGCCAAATTCTCTAAAACGACATTGGAGGCGGCTTATGGTAGAGAAATTAACATTCAATTCTCTGGCAACAGCTCTGGTGGACATTCCTGCAGTCAGCATGCCAATTGCATGCTCCCTCAAAACTTGGGACATCTGTGGCATTGTGTTGTGTGACAAAACTGTGCATTTTAGAGTGACCTTTTATTGTCCCCAGCACAAGGTGCACCTGTGTAATGATCATGCGGCTTCATCAGCTGCTTGATATGCCACACCTGTCAGGTGGATGGATTATCTTGGCAAAGGAGAAATGCTCACTAACAGGGATGTAAACAAATGTGTGCACAACATTTGAGAGAAATATGCTTTTTGTGCATATGGAAAATGTCTGGGGTCTTTTATTTCAGCTCATGAAACATGTAACCAACACTTTAAATGTTGCATCTATATTTTTGTTAAGTATACATAAAGGGTTCATTGCCAAAATCCTGAAGTATCCCTTTAAAGGTTGAGACAGAATCTGCATCTCTCACATAGATCGGCAGTCCATTCCATAAAAAATGTTGCTCTATAGGAGAAAGCCCTGCACAAGGCTATCAAGCCTTCATCAAGTCCAAATAGAGTGTTTTGAGTGTTTTACTGTTTTAAGAGTGTGTGTGAGGTCAAATTAAGTTATTAATCATACTAGCACAGAAAGAAGTGATGCGATCAGTCAGATTCTGAACTATATAATGGTTTTCATGTCTAGACAAAGCACTTTTGCAACAGAAATCAATCTTCTCTGATATCACACTGGTTTACACTTTTGTTATTAGTCCCTGGAAAGACAATGAGCACCATCAAAAGGAACCGTCTGTCCCCTTCTGTCCTCGCTCCATATAGGGAGGGAGGACAGAAGGGGACAGACGGTAGAGGGGGTTTTGCGACTCTCACACCCAGAATGATGCTGCACCTCGGAAAGTTTCCTAATCATACACGCTTATCGTCCTGAGAAATGGGTCACCGCGGAGTCATACTGCCGTCGCTGTAGCGCAGTTATCACCTCCACACAGCGACACAGCCACATCAAGAACTAGGTTCTGGGCAATTGAAGTCATGAGTAACCTGTCTCTAGTGCAGAGAAAACAACGCGCTGAGGAGCACGGGTAGCTCGAAAAAGATATAAAAGTCACACTGAGTGATGATTCATATGCTATGCTTGGATGTTAGCGCTGGCTAAACAGGCTTGTAAGGAGGATGGCTAAGGAGATAGTCAGTCAGAGAAGCCGAACGGGGTCAGATAATGAATTTGTGCTCTGAAAGATGAAAGTAGCCTTTCATGTTTGGAGCTCGAGAGGAGAAGAGGGCTGAGGGTTTTCCCGACAGAGCTTAACCCATGTCCTTTCTTTCCATCACGAAATGACTCCCTATTCCCTATATAGTGCACCAGGCCAACTATTGACCAGAACCCTATAGAGAAAAGGGTCCCGTTTGGGAGGTACACAGAGTAAGATTACAAAGCTTTATTTTCTGTCTAAAGAGGAATATGGTATATGCATTTGATGTTTTACTTATTAGTCTAGTCTGTAGAAACATCGACCTAAAAGGTTTCACCAATTACTTAATCACCATTGGAAGTAACTGGTGAAACGTTTTTTGGTCAATGTTTCTATGGCCAAATTTCAACCCCACATAATTTCATGTCCATCTACATGTCAATGAAGAAAGCATTACTGTATGTCAAGTTCAAAATGATTTATTTCCAAATAAAATAGCAAAATGGAGATTGAAGTATGGAGTATTTATTATTGCTCCTATTCATCACTTGCACTTCTGACAGCCTTTTATAATAATAATAATAATAATAATAATAATAATAATAATAATAATTTTCAAAAGCTTTAGAATTTGGTAGTGATCATGTTAAAAGAACCAACAGAATACTTGAACTACAACAATATTTTCAGTAATGGTTACGGAAACTGAACACTGGGTACTATTCTAATGAGCTCCGCCCCCAAACAATGCCAGCCTGACCAATCATAGACGTATATTTTCGGGGACGGTCCAGCCTTGATTTGGCCCAAGAATAGTTGTGTATTGATTGGTCTAGATCTAGTCCGCCCGGACCGGTGTGGTGATACTGGTGGTTTCTTAGAACTGATGGATTATGCAGTGACACGGAGAATGAACGTGGAAAGCCATGTATGAACCAAGAGAACGAACTCCAACAAGAGGCATGGATATAGTCACTTTTCCATGCTCATTATTTTAAAGTCGTAGTATTTATCAATCTGATTTTAATCAAAGAAACAACTATTAAAATGCTAGCAAATCGCTCACCTCATTCTTTTTATTTAGTGAAGCAATTAAACCGAAATCAAATCAATGTTGGCAGTTCAAAACACAACTGTTTTAGTCAAACATTGGCCTACTTGGTGTAATTTGTTGATAGTCAGTAGGCTAGTTTTTGATCAGTGATGATTTGTATAATATTTTTCTGATATGATATTTGAGACAAGAGGAAAATAAATACGATCCTGTTTTATATTCTCATAGCCTATTTAGGAAATAACAAATCTTTGATATTATGCACAAAACAAACAAGTGTCAACATTCACCTGCAGGCTACACTGTTCTACAATAATAATGTATAGCAAATATAGGTAGGCCTAACTCCGCTCAGAGAATAAACTTCTCAGGTGTCATCTAATAGGCCTTTAATAATAATATAGCAATTCAACATCGGTTTTCATGGAAAGCTAATTACAGTGAGTGGGTTTAGTGCATGCAAAGTCTGGCCACAGAGTGTTCTTTTCAGTTACGCTGAAAGTTCTACGCTCTGGTAACTGAGCCCAACAGTCACGGTGTAACAAGTGCACATGTACTTATCTGGAAACAAGTATTTGAAAATAGTTTGAAATAGTATTTATAGGAAACTATTTGAAAAAAATTGCTAATACTTCAAATAGAAGTAGTTCATTCGCTCAATATGGAAGTGGTCAGATGACGTGGATACTACGCTACAGGACTGTTTTGCTAGCACAAACTGTAATATGTTCCATGATTCATCCAATTGCATTGAAGAGTATACCACCCTCAGTCACCGGCTTCATCAATAAGTGCATCGATGACTTCATCCCCACAGTGACAATACGTACAGTTGAAGTCGGAAGTTTACATAAACTTAGGTTGGAGTCATTAAAACTCGTTTTTCAAACACTCCACACATTTCTTGTTAACAAACTATAGTTTTGGCAAGTCAGTTAGGACATCTACTTTGTGCATGACACAAGTAATTTTTCCAACAATTGTTTACAGACAGAATATTTCACTTATAATTCACTGTATCACAATTCCAATGGGTCAGAAGTTTACATACACTAAGTTGACTGTGGCTTTAAACAGCTTGGAAAATACCAGAAAATGATGTCATGGCTTTAGAAGCTTCTGATAGGCTAATTGACATCATTTGAGTCAATTGTAGGTGTACCTGTAGATGTATTTCAAGGCCTACCTTCAAACTCAGTGCCTCTTTGCTTGACATCATGGGAAAATTTAAAGAAATCAGCCAAGACCTCAGAAAAAAATTGTAGACCTCCACAAGTCTGGTTCATCCTTGGGAGCAATTTCCAAACGCCTGAAGGTACCACGTTCATCTGTACAAACAATAGTATGCAAGTATAAACACCATGGGACCACGCAGCCGTCATACCGCTCAGGAAGGAGACACGTTCTGTCTCCTTGAGATGAACGTACTTTGGTGCGAAAAGTGCAAAACAATCCCAGAACAACAGCAAAGGACCTTGTGAAGATGCTGGAGAAAACAGGTACAAAAGTATCTATATGTACAGTAAAACAAGTCCTATATCGACATAACCTGAAAGGTCGCTCAGCAAGGAAGAAGCCACTGCTCCAAAACCGCCATAAAAAGCCAGACTACGGTTTACAACTGCACATGGGGAAAAAGTTCGTACTGGTCTGATGAAACAAAAATAGAACTGTTTGGCCATAATGACCATCTTTATGTTTGGAGGAAAAAGGCAGGGCTTGCAAGCCGAAGAACACCATCCCAACCGTGAAGCACGGGGTTGGCAGCATCATGCTGTGGGGGTGCTTTGCTGCAGGAGGGACTGGTGCACTTCACAAAATAGATGGCATCATGAGGAAGGAAAATTATGTGGATATATTGAAGCAACATCTCAAGACATCAGTCAGAAGTTAAAGTTTGGTCGCAAATGGTTCTTCCAAATGGACAATGACCCCAAGCATACTTCCAAAGTTGTGGCAAAATGGCTTAAGGACAACAAAGTCTAGGTATTGGAGTGGCCAGCACAAAGCCCTGACCTCAATCCTATAGAAAATTGTGGGCAGAACTGAAAAAGCGTGTGCAAGCAAGTAGGCCTACAAACCTGACTCAGTTACACCAGCTCTGTCAGGAGGAATGGGCCAAAATTCACCCTACTTATTGTGGGAAACTTGTGGAAGGCTACCCGACATTTTTTACCCAAGTTAAACAATTTAAAGGCAATGCTACCAAATACTAATTGAGTGTATGTAAACTTCTGACCCACTGGGAATTTGATGAAAGAACTAAAAGCTCTCTACTATTATTCTGACATTTCACATTCTTAAAATAAAGTGGTGATCCTAACTGACCTAAGACAGGGACTTTTTACTAGGATTAAATGTCAGGAATTGTGAACTGAGTTTAAATGTATTTGGCTAAGGTGTATGTAAACTCCCGACTTCAACTGTACATATCCCAACCAGAAGCCATGGATTACAGGCAACATCCGCGCCGAGCTAAAGGCTAGAGTTGCCGCTTTCAAGGAGCGGGACACTAAGAAACCCTGCTATGCCCTCAGACGAACCATGAAACAGGCAAAGCGTCAATACAGGACTAAGATTTAATCCTACTACACTGGCTTTGACGCTCATCGGATGTGGCAGGGCTTGCAAACTATTACAGACAACAAAGGGAAACCCAGCCACAAGCTGCCCAGTGATGCGAGCCTACCAGATGGGCTAAATGCCTTTTATGCTCGCTTCGAGCTGTTCCGGACGACTTTGTGATCACGCTCTCCGTAGCCGATGTGAGTAAGACCTTTAAACAGGTCAACATTCACAAGACCGCGGGGCCAGACGAATTACCAGGACGTGTACTCAGAGCATGCACGGACCAACTGGCAAGTGTCTTCATTGAAATGTTCAACCTCTCCCTGACCGAGTCTGTAATACCTACATGTTTAAAGCAGACCACCATAGTCCCTGTGCCCAAGAAAGCGAAGGTAACCTGCATAAATGACTACCACGCTGTAGCACTCACGTCGGTAGCCATGAAGTGCTTTGAAAGGTTGGTCATGGCTCACATCAATACCATCATCCCGGAAACCCTAAACCCACTCCAATTCGCATACCGCCCCAACAGATCCACAGATTACGCAATCTCAATCGCACTCCACACTGCCCTTTCCCACCTGGACAAAAGGAACACCTATGTGAGAATGCTGTTTATTGACTACAGCTCACGTTCAACACCTTAGTGCCCACAAAGCTCATCACTAATCTAAGGACCCTGGGACTAAACACCTCCCTTTGTAACTGGATCCTGGACTTCCTGATGGGCCGCCCCCAGGTGGTAAGGGTAGGTAACAACACATCTGCCACGCTGATCCTCAACACGGGGGCCCCTCCGGGGTGCATGCTCAGTCCCCTCCTGTACTCCCTGTTCACCCATGACTGCATGGACAGGCACGACTCCAACACCATCATTAAGTTTGCCGACGACACAAAAGTGGTAGGCCTGATCACCAACAACGATGAGACAGCCAATAGGGAGGAGGTCAGAGACCTGGCAGTGTGGTGCCAGGACAACAACCTCCCCCTCAGGAGATTGAAAATATTTGGCATGGGTCCCCAGATCCTCAAAAGGATATACAGCTGCACCATCGAGAGCATTCTGACCGATTGCATCACTGCCTGATATGGCAACTGCTCGGCATCTGACCGTAAGGAGCTACAGATGGTAGTGTGTACAGCCCAATACATCACTGGGGCCGAGCTTTCTGCCATCCAGGACTTCTATACTAGGCGGTTTCAGTGGAAGGCCCAAGAAATTGGCAAAGACTCCAGTCACCCAAGTCATAGACTGTTCTCTCTGCTACCTCACGGCAAGCGGTACCGGAGCGCCAAGTCTAGGTCCAAAAGGCTCCTTAACAGCTTCTACCCCCAAGCCATAAGACTGCTGAACAATTAATCAAATGGGCACCCGGACTATTTGCATTGATTTGATTATTTGAAAATACTCAAATACACAGAAAATAAGATTTAATATGCATGTATTTGAACTCTGATCTGACTGCCCCACACCTTCATATAGGTTCCACATTCAAAAAACTCAGGACACCCATCTCTCTATCAGCTAGTCAGGTCATCAGAACACCTAGGCAACCAAGTACTATCCCTTGGGCCCTGGACCGGCATTAAAAAAAAGTTGATCAAATGTCATACTATCAAATGATCAAAGGCAACAATCAATATGCCCCAAACAATATATTTTGAGTATTGTTGTACAGAAACAATATATTTAAACTGTTGATGTACAGAAATTATATATTTAGAGTGTTCTTGTACAGAAACAATATATTTAGATTGTTGTTTTACAGAAACAATATATTCAGAGTGTCGTTGTACACAGAAACAACATATTTAGAGTATTGTTGTACAGAAACAATATATTTAGAGTGTTGTTGTACAAAGGGTTAAACCATCAGATACGTTTCAATATAGGGGGAGATAGACAGACAGCCTATAATTAATATCAATACTGCACTCTGTTAACAACTTGACATAGCTCCCAAACAGCCACTGGTGTGGTCAACTAGATGCCTGGGTAGTTTTGAGCAGTGACAGGGAAACAGCAGCAGTGAGGGGAAAACAGCAGCAGTGATGGGAAACAGCATCAGTGAGGGGGAAACAGCAGCAGTGAGGGGGAAACAGCAGCAGTGAGGGGGAAACAGCATCAGTGAGGGGGAAACAGCAGCAGTGAGGGGGAAACAGCAGCAGTGAGGGGAAAACAGCAGCAGTGAGGGGGAAAACAGTAGCAGTGAGGGGGAAACAGCAGCAGTGAGGGGGAAACAGCAGCAGTGAGGGGGAAACAGTAGCAGTGAGGGGGAAACAGTAGCAGTGAGGGGGAAACAGCAGCAGTGAGGGGGAAACAGCATCAGTGATGGGGAAACAGCATCAGTGAGGGGGAAACAGCATCAGTGAGGGGGAAACAGTAGCAGTGAGGGGGAAACAGCAGCAGTGAGGGGGAAACAGCAGCAGTGAGGGGGAAACAGCAGCAGTGAGGGGGAAACAGCAGCAGTGAGGGGGAAACAGCATCAGTGATGGGGAAACAGCATCAGTGAGGGGGAAACAGCATCAGTGAGGGGGAAACAGTAGCAGTGAGGGGGAAACAGCAGCAGTGAGGGGGAAACAGCAGCAGTGAGGGGGAAACAGCAGCAGTGAGGGGGAAACAGTAGCAGTGAGGGGGAAACAGTAGCAGTGAGGGGGAAACAGCAGCAGTGAGGGGGAAACAGCAGCAGTGAGGGGGAAACAGCATCAGTGATGGGGAAACAGCAGCAGTGAGGGGGAAACAGCAGCAGTGAGGGGGAAACAGCAGCAGTGAGGGGGAAACAGCAGCAGTGAGGGGGAAACAGCAGCAGTGAGGGGGAAACAGCATCAGTGAGGGGGAAACAGTAGCAGTGAGGGGGAAACAGTAGCAGTGAGGGGGAAACAGCAGCAGTGAGGGGGAAACAGCATCAGTGATGGGGAAACAGCATCAGTGAGGGGGAAACAGCATCAGTGAGGGGGAAACAGTAGCAGTGAGGGGGAAACAGCAGCAGTGAGGGGGAAACAGCATCAGTGATGGGGAAACAGCATCAGTGAGGGGGAAACAGCATCAGTGAGGGGGAAACAGTAGCAGTGAGGGGGAAACAGCAGCAGTGAGGGGGAAACAGCAGCAGTGAGGGGGAAACAGCAGCAGTGAGGGGGAAACAGCAGCAGTGAGGGGGAAACAGCAGCAGTGAGGGGGAAACAGCAGCAGTGATGGGAAACAGCCACAGTGGGACACAAGGCGTTCCTCCACCAGTACATGAGCAACAGTTCATCTGGTCAGGTCAAGACTTCTTAGCCCTTTGGTCATTCACCACAAGCCAGCTGTTTCTCCTCAATATGCTTGACTCCTTTCTGTGTGTTAGCAAGTTAACAATACTGGATGCAAAACATGTGGTAACTGCTGGTCATTCTGTCACACTGGCATTGGCTGCTAAATGTTATGGTCCTGTAAAAAGAAATCTGAAAGCTGTAAAATTTGGGGAATCCATGATGAGAGGAAATTACTTTAAGACGATGAGATTAGTTAATGGGTTCTCATGGTTCTCACCCCCTTCCAAAGACTTACACAGTAATTATGACAACTTTCGGAGGACGTCCTCCAGCCTATCAGAGCTCTTGCAGCATGAACTGACATGTTGTCCACCCAATCAAAGGAACAGAGAATTAATCTAGTACTAAAAGCATAAGCTACAGCTAGCTAGCACTGCAGTGTATAAAATGTGGTGAGTAGTTGACTCAAAGAGAAAGACAATAGTTGAACAGTTTTGAACAAATTAATTTATTCCAAAATGAAGGAGAAGCAAGAGAGAAAATAGAGAGATTTCGTCATTGTTTTTCACTTTCAGTTTCACTTACTTAGCTAGAAAATGCAGCTAGCTAGTTTAGCCTACTGAAACACCCTGCTCAAACAGAGGGGTGCTATGTTAGCTAGCTGGCTATGACTTTCCAACACAACACTGGAACTCTTTCAAGTCAAGGTAAGCTTTTGGTATTACTAATTTATTGCCACTGGGGCCCGCCGGTGTAACTGCTTACTGACTGTACACTAACGTTACTGCATGATTGTAGCAGGTTTACTAACGCGTTAATTCTAAGACTATGACGTTACTTTAGCTAACATGGTGACAACGATGTAGGCTGTGGGCAGCGGTTTGGCTTGGAAAGGTTTTTTCGGCTGGTCACATACAGCTGATGTGTTGTGCATTGAAGTCCACAAGCAAAGGGAAGAGGTGAGAGGAGGAGAGCGCATAGATGCGAGAAGGAATACAAGGTGGCTGCTATGAAAGTGAACTGTGTCTATGCGTGATCAGGGGTGTATTCATTCCGCCGATTCTGTTGAAAAGCGTTTCTTAAACGGAAGCAAACGGAAGCAAACGGAACAAAACAGGGATAAACGTACCTGAATTTGTCCAATAGAAACTCTTGTTTGAAACTGTTGGACTAATGATTACACCCTATATCAGCTAGACGCAGGCAAGAGTGTGCAAGGCGGTATTGAATGTCACTGTCTGTCCATATGTCACAAATTTGTCTCTTGATCTGTGTGCACCTACCTGTAAACTTTTATTCATAGGCTAGGTTGTAGCAACCTCATGATGGGTATAGGGCAAATTTGAGGATCATGTAGTACCCTAAACCTATCGCGGTTACATTGAACTGGGTGAATGGAATATGAATGAGAGTCATCCAATATGCTGTACTTAAACGGCACTGACCACCACTGGTGAGGACAGTATTGAATGGACCAAATACACAAACACACATGCACGCACACAATCCTCAGGGTACAAGTGAAGTAGGGCAAGAGTACAAAATACAAGGCTAAAAGGAGGACAACCTCAGTCAAACACAGCAGAGAACATTTTCTCCTCAAAGAGCAATGTGCTGATAGTGAATACAAAAAACAAATCCTCTTCCAGTAAAGTTCATGCTCCCAATGTTAGGCAACTCAGGGTCTGTGAGTGCTGAAAGCTAAGATGGGTTGTGTCCTAAATGGCACCCTATTCTCTATATAATGGCACCCTATTCTCTATATAGTGCACTACTTTGTGTACTAAATGGGGAATAGGTTGCCATTTTTTACGCAGACATGGTGATTTACCATAGGAGAATACACAGCCACATTCCCAGCACAAAGGGTCAGTGAGGTGCAAATCTTGAGATCCTTGTGCGTAACTGGATTTTATGCCAAAATCTCCTGTTGACATCATTGCATTATTTATGCAAAAGTCTGAGGGCTCTTTTTGAACAAATCTAGCACAATGGTAAATCGTAGCACTGGTGGTAGTGCTATAAATTCAGTGGTGTGTCAGAAATATTTGTGCTATTTTCACAACCAGAGTTATGGGCGCAGTAGCTGATGGTGGCGTAAAAGGGCTGAGTTTTGATGAATGAACAAGTTATATGTGTGTCAAGGCATGACCCCTCACTGGTCAATCAGAAAGTGGTCCATGGCTAAATATGTGGTTGCTTCAAGTAGTGTATTTACTGTATTTTATGTATTGAGTTGTTATCAACCCCAATTTGAATGTTAGTCCATATATAGCCTAGTTTGTTAAATAGCCTGCAAAAACAAAATAACAAGATGCATGAAGGCCTATCCCATCTTTGCTAAATATGTTGAACATATTTGCAGTCAACATTGTAAGAAGCCTAATTGCATGGCTTCAATATGAAAATATATTGTTAAACATAGCATTTGCACTGATATGACATGGGGCGGCAGGTAACGTAGTGGTTAAGAGCGTTGTGCCAGTAACCGAAAGGTCGCTGGTTCTAATCCCCGAGCCGACTAGGTGAAAAATCTGTCGATGTGCCCTTGAGCAAGGCACTTATCCCTAATTGCTCCTGTAAGTCGCTCTGGATAAGAGCGTCTGCTAAATGACCAATTTATTTATTTATTTTATTTATATAGGGGCTAGGCCTACTGTAAATTGCATTATGTCTGCCATGTCTCAGCCATGGACATGCCAAATGTTGTCAATAAGCAAGATCAAATTCTAATCAAAACGAAACAACTTGTTTTAAATGGGCTATGTCTAAATACAGTTACATGCACCATAGTTGCTCCCCGTGGGCATAATTAAGGTAGACTATGGAGGCTTTTAAGCACATCCTAAATAATAATAGGTTCTACCTAAAATAATGATAAAAATGCTCCCTGTTTTACTAGTCCCAAACTTGACCTTTTAATAAAGCTTTGGTGATTAATATTTATTTCCAAGCAATCTCACGAGCCAAACCCTTTATTGATGGGCTGCTATTTGTAGATGGGTTGGCTGACAATGTTATTAAAACGATGTGTGCGCTTCCATGGGGCAGAAGTCAGCCTGTTGTTGTGATGCTGGATGGCCAGATTGCTAGCAAGAATGACAAGAAACTGCTATGTGGGGGATATTAAGTGGCTCGTTTCAGGTTGTTTCATCTTGTTATTGATACCATGTCTTGTTTTGAGGTGTTTTGACTGATTTCATGTCAATGCTAATATGGCTAAAATTCGCTAGCTAACCAACAACTGTAATGATGTATTTGAAAGACAACAAATTGTCATTGTGCAAATGTATTTATGTTTTCAATAAACATTGGAGACGAACTATAGCTTACATGTTGCAAACAATCTAAGGCAACCTCACCTGTTTTGCCCCATGGTTGCGCGCGTGTCGTTTTTGTTGATAAACAATCAACCACTCTATTGGGCGGGACAAACAAGCAGCCTTCATTGAAGGGAGGCTATGCTTAGTTTTTAATCAAATTAAAAACAAGCAATCTGCTTTTTAAAACAACAACAATATTTCTAAATAGAATGGGGTCAGAAACATTATATCATAAATCGCATATCTTGTTCCATGGCACTCTGTACAAACGTAGGCCTAAATATCTTTATGCATAACATCCTGTCAATTGTATCATTGCCTATGTGCAATGCACATTCTCCCAAAAATCGGCAGTTGCTATGGCATTATAGGAGGACTGAATAGTTTGGAGGAGTGCGTATTTGGTAATCTGAAGAGGGGCGCTCTCTGAAAATCGGGATGGATAGCCTACTTGAACAAGTGAAATGAAGTATGCAGGTGCTGTATGTGAATTGTGAGTAATGAAAAAGCAAAACATTTAGAGGGCAAAAACCTCCAAAATCTTTCACGGCACTCTCACTAGGTCATTTAAAACCCCTTTATTCATATTGGCTACTTGGCTAATGCATGGCCAGGATACAAATATATTCTATGCGAAGCTGCTAAACCAGCCTTGATTAGGGGGCTAAACCAGCCTTGATTAGGGGGCAATCGGTTTTCTATGTTTCTAAATACAAGATTCACAGGCACAAACTGCACATCCCTTGTTCCCTGGGCACTGTGCGTCACTGCTGGAAAGGCTGCACTTCCGCTCTGAAAATCCATGTCATTACCAACTGCGTTAACGTTAAGACCTGCTTTTGGTGGGTCTTAAAACTTCCCTTTAGTGCTGCATGAAATTGTCACTTTTGCGCTTGTTTTTAATGAAACACCTCAAATATTGGTGGAATAATACCAGTGCGCCCGTTTTTACATGACGAAATTGCAAACCAACGTGCATTTGAAACTTGCGTGGATCTCAAGTTAGGATTTGGCCTTGAGACATGATATTCCCGAAGTAGCAGGAATGGTGAAATCTACATGGGGGGTGGGTGACGAGGGTATCCATAAAGCCAAACAGATTGAAATAAGACTCATGGAAAAGTTTAACTTTTCTGTCCGAGTCTTTCTGTATGCCACAGCCGATGACAATCGCAATAGACGACAATAGCATCATGTAGGGAGACAGAAAGGGTGTTATCTTCAAAAGAACCCTCTGCGGGAGCATTGAATACTATTAGCAATACAATGAGGAAGTGTACATCAGAAAGTACCACAAGAATCGTAGCCCTTTCATGCAGCCAAATGATCAAATCGCCTCATGGGTGGAATGTTATTAATATTTTTCATAATTTCATAATTAATCAACATTATTTCAACAACGAAAAACACAGCAACTCTTGTATTCCTATGTCAAACGGTTTTGTTATTTCAGTCTTCTGTGATGCATATAAAGTGTAATATTGGGATGCAAACTAAAACTGGAATACCATTTCAACTCTATATCTGACATGGTACAGGTGTCTTCTTTTTTTAAGCCCATAACCATGTGTGTGCGGTGTATACTTTTGTTTCAAAGTAGATTTATTTAAGACTACCAAGAAACACTCTGTGTGACCCTGATGTAGCCCACTGCAGTAAAATGTTAATTAAACCTGACGGTATGATAGGAATACAACAGAAAAGTCATGTGGTACCGTACCACAAGAATAAAAGTCATGTGGTACCGTACCACAAGAATAAAAACATTGAGTGATAATGTACCTCAAGAATTTAAGTGTTTTATTTTTCTGTGGTAATGTGGCGGTAATCTTGCAGTATTTGACAGAAATCATCAAAGGCAAGCTATTCCTGTGGTACAATACTGCCTGAACAGAATAATCCGCAAAATGTAGCTAATAGGTATCTCAATATCATGTTCTGAGTATGATTAGACAAATTGGACCGTTCAAATCTTAAATTATCTTAAGACAGTCTCTTTCAGGAGAAATAAGACAATAAACTTGTTAAAAAACAAACTACTGTTTATTTTATTCATTAAACACTTTGTCTGGAGCCCAGGTTTCAAATGTAATTAAGAATATTTCACTTTTAAAAGGCATACTTGACATCAATTCAATAGATCATGGCACATGTATTTACGTATTTGTGATTTGCATTACATTTGTGAGTTGCCTCACATATTTGTGAATTGCGTTTTAAGGATCAGTTTCAAGTACGTAAAATGCAAAAATTAACATACCATGTGGTACCACCAATTAACCACAAAAGAACATAGAATTACCACATTAAAAAACTAAAATTATCACACAAAACCACAGGATTTGTACCACAGCAATAACAAATGTGTGGTAAAATGGTCCAAAATACACTATATATACAAAAGTAAGTGGACACCTCTTCAAATGAGTGAATTCGGCTATTTCAGCCACACCCGTTGCTGACAGTAGTATAAAATCGAGCATACAGCCATACAATCTCCATAGACAAACATTGACATTAGAATGGACTTACTGAAGAGCTCAGTGACTTTCAACGTAGCACTGCCATAGGATGCCACCTTTCCAACAAGTCAGTTTGTCAAATTTCTGCCCTGCTAGAGCTGCCCCGGTCAACTGTAAGTGCTGTTATTTGAAGTGGAAACGTCTAGGAGCAACAACGGCTCAGCCGCGAAGTGGTAGGCCACACAAGCTCACAGAATGGGACCGCCGAGTGCTGAAGCGCGTAGCGTGCCAACTGCAAAGTTTGGTGGAGGAGGAATAATGGTCTGGTGCTGTTTTTCATAGTTCGGACTATGCTCCTTAGTTCCAGTGAAGGGAAATCTTAACGCTACAGCCTACAGTGACATTCTAGACAATTCTGTGCTTCCAACTTTGTGGCAACAGTTTGGGGAAGGCCCTTTCCTGTTTCAGCATGACAATGCCCCTGTGCACAAAGTGAGGTCCATACAGAAATGGTTTGTTGAGATTGGTGTGGAAGAACTTGACTGGCCTGCACAGAGCTCTGACCTCAACCCCATCGAACACTTTTGGGATTAATTGGAACGCAGACTGCGAGCCAGGCCTAATCGCCCAACATCAGTGGCCGACCTCACTAATGCTCTTGTGGCTGAATGGAAGCAAGTTCATGCAGCAATGTTCCAACATCTAGTGGAAAGCCTTCCCAGAAGAGTGGCGGCTGTTATAGCAGCAAAGGGGGGACCAACTCCATATTAATGCCCATGATTTTGGAATGAGGTGTTCGACAAGCAGGTGTCCACATACTTTTTGTCATGTAGTGTACCACAAAATGTCTGGACACCACAAGAATACCATAGGTCCGGTACCACAGGAATAGCCCAGAGTACCACAAGACTACCACTGGAGAAGTACCACAGGAATACTTGACTGTGTGGTAAATTTACCAGAGAGTTACCACAGGACATTTTTGAAAGGTTGCAACATCAGACATAGTTGTGTGGGAAGTCAGCATTAGATTGAAAAAGCTCAAATGAACATTAAGGTTTCCAGAGAGCATGGTGTTATCAGACCCCCTGGAGTGATAAGAATTTCGACATGGCACTAAATCGTATTTAAACCAACGTGTTAATAAGAAGGTATGCAAATGTCAAGGGCAAGAGATTAAGTGAAATCACTGCAAGGTGTTTTCAATTAGAGAACGCGTTGTAATGTGCCAAGCTAATTGAAATTATGTTTAAATCATGCTGGTGAAAACTGAGGCTTAGATTCAATCAGTTCAGCGTTATCCTGCGACAATCGACAATTGCATAGCGTATCATTGTTTTTATACGATGTCGGAGGTGTAACTGCGTTGGAGCTGTCAAATCCGTGAGCGGTTGCTCATGTAGTTATTGTCAGGAAGCCACACCCTTACCACTCGCCTTAGAAGTTCAGAACGAGAAAGTGTATATAGTGTAATATAATGCTATATAGAAATTACACTTAAATTGAAAATCATTCAACAAAATAATAAGGATCTATATCAGCCTTATCAAGGTGAAGATTACATCACACATTCCAGTGTTCAACTTGTGCTGCATGGGCTTTCTGCTAATAGACAGGTTGGTTGTTTAGCAACAAAACCGACCGGTGTGCAACCATGGGGAAAAACAGACGGGGTTGGCTTAGATTGTTTACATGTAAACTATATTTCATCCACAATGTTTAAAAAAAACATAAATCAGTTTGCACAATGAGCATTTCTTGTCTCTCAGATACATTGTTACAGTTGTTGGTTAGCTAGCTAGCGGATTTTTGTCATACGAGCTTAGACATGACCAGTCAAAAGACCTCAAAACAACATGGTATCAATAACAAGATACAACGAGCTGAAACAAGCCACCCACGATTCCCCACATGGCAGCTTCTTGTCATTGTTGCTAGCTATCTGGCCATTCAGAATCCCAACAACGCACAGACTTCTGCCCCATTGAAGCGCGCACATTGTTTTCGTGGCGTTGTCAGCTAACCCGTCTATGCGACTCCAATGGCAATGTCTGCGATAGGTATAACCCTGGAAGCTATTTGTGGATGTGACAGCTCCAACGCATTTCCACCTCCGACATCGGCTAAACACGCTGAATTGTTTGAATCTAGGCCTGAGGCTTTGGACACAACTTAACAATGTTGACTTCACAAACTCCTTGTATTGTTTTGTCATTGGTTTGAAGATCTGATAAGAGTCATATTCAGGTTGAAGTTTTAGTGAGTTTGAAAGCCTGTGTCAAACATTTCTATGCAACAAGATATCATACACAATGTACGTCTTTTATTTCGTTCTTCTGATCTTACATAAAACTAATGTTAAAACATCAAATACACATTCTAAAATGTACAACAGCATTTGAAATGTTACAGTGTACCATAATGGTCCTGTGTAGCTCAGTTGGTAGAGCATGGCACTTGCAGTGCCAGGGTTGTGGGTTTGATTCCCATGGGGGACCAGTATGAAAATGTATGCACTCACTACTGTAAATCGCTCTGGATAAAAGCGTCTGCTAAAATGTAAAACCGTATATAGTATTTTATTGTTTTACACATTTCTTTATAAAAAGCTAAAAGCCTTATACAGTATAGACAATTTTTTTGTGAGGAAGTTTGTATGAAAAAGTTGATCCGGGTCGTAATTGGTAGGGCACACAACAGAAAACGAAAACAAGTTCAAGTAGTCCCTCCCTGTTTCAGTTTGTCTTATTCCATTTGGTGCCTTATAAATACGATCCCGATTTTGAGTGATGCTGTTTATTTATCAACCAGTTCATACTATTCAGGTGACTGATTCACTTACAAAAAACAGTGGTTCAATCAGAGAATTATCGACTAACATGTGTAGTCGTAAAAAGTACCGTACTTTACAACGATGCAGCCTTGGAATAAAAAATAAACATTTTATACATGTTACATACTGTATGTAGTTTTTTATAAAACAGACAACTTTAAAATATATATTGTATGAAAATCAAGTCTACCCTTTGCGGGGTAAAATTGATGGGAGGAATAGTGCGTGTTCCAGGGTTGGTCACCAACCCTGGTGAAGGCCTATTCATTCTTTCTTTTAATTCAAACACAGACATTAGCTAGTTTGGAAATGTACAGCGGATGAGGAAGTGGTGGGTTCCACGCTGGGCTCCTCTCCAGGTTCCACACTTCGGGTTCTCTGGGGTTCTCATCCGGTCATCAGACAGGTTCTGCAGCAGAACTGGCGAAACAGCTTCTTTTCACACAGCCGGTTGGACTTTACCATCTCACAGAACACCTCGTCGGCTAGAGAGAGAGATGAGAGGGGGGGGGGCAGAAAGAGCGTTCAGAGATGATCCACACAGCTATGTCCTCTTCCACTCTTTCCTTCCTTCCCCTATACAAACTTCCTGTTCAGAGATGATCCACACAGCTATGTCCTCTTCCACTCTTTCCTTCCTTCCCCTATACAAACTTCCTGTTCAGAGATGATCCACACAGCTATGTCCTCTTCCACTCTTTCCTTCCTTCCCCTATACAAACTTCCTGTTCAGAGATGATCCACACAGCTATGTCCTCTTCCACTCTTTCCTTCCTTCCCCTATACAAACTTCCTGTTCAGAGATGATCCACACAGCTATGTCCTCTTCCACTCTTTCCTTCCTTCCCCTATACAAACTTCCTGTTCAGAGATGATCCACACAGCTATGTCCTCTTCCACTCTTTCCTTCCTTCCCCTATACAAACTTCCTGTTCAGAGATGATCCACACAGCTATGTCCTCTTCCACTCTTTCCTTCCTTCCCCTATACAAACTTCCTGTTCAGAGATGATCCACACAGCTATGTCCTCTTCCACTCTTTCCTTCCTTCCCCTATACAAACTTCCTGTTCAGAGATGATCCACACAGCTATGTCCTCTTCCACTCTTTCCTTCCTTCCCCTATACAAACTTCCTGTTCAGAGATGATCCACACAGCTATGTCCTCTTCCACTCTTTCCTTCCTTCCCCTATACAAACTTCCTGTGCCAACCCTTTACTACTACACCAACCCTTTACTACTACACCAACCCTTTACTACTACACAAATCCCCTTTCCCCAAAACGCCCTCTCCTCCCTCCACTGTTACACTCACCCCTCTCCTCCCTCCACTGTTATGCTCACCCCTCTCCTCCCTCCATTGTTACGCTCACCCCTCTCCTCCCTCCACTGTTATGCTCACCCCTCTCCTCCCTCCATTGTTACGCTCACCCCTCTCCTCACCCCACTGTTATGCTCACCCCTCTCCTCCCTCCACTGTTACACTCACCCCTCTCCTCCCTCCACTGTTACGCTCACCCCTCTCCTCCCTCCACTGTTACGTTCACCCCTCTCCTCCCTCCACTGTTACGCTCTCCCCTTTCTCCTCTCTCAGCTACCTCCCTTCTGCCCTTCTCATGCCCACTCCTTGTCCCCTCCTATTCTAGATCTCCTTCTCTACTACACCCTTTCTCCACATCCATCCATCCTACCCTTTCCGTGCCCTCTCCACGTCTTCCCCCTTTACCACATCAGTTCTCACCTTGCTATGCCCCCCCGCCCCACCCCTCTGCCTCACTCCTCTCTCTCCCTGACCTTAAATTCTACTCTGGCCCAGGGTTTTCTAGTCCCGTGGTGAAATTGGGTCATTGTAAAGAATCCCTGGTGCAGAGAGAGAAGCCTGTTAACCAGAGATAGGTCCCCAGACCCCGGGCCAACCCTGTTCCCTCTTACATACCTCCATGGGAGCTTTGGTGAGGCCCTGGTGAGGCCATACAGAGGCACTGTTTACTCATAGCAACGTTATTGCTGCTCTGCCAATGCTTTCGGTGCACCCCAATTGGCACCCTATTCACTATGTTGTGCACTACTTTTGACCAGGGCCCATAGCCTTTCTCTCCCCGCTCCCTCGCTCCCTCCCTTATATAGCTCACAGGCTGCTACAGCTGCAGCCATGGGCCCTAGTTGCTCTTTCAAACCCAAATCACATCCCCTCCTCCACATCCTGGGGGACGCAATTGAGAAACACCCCTGGAGACCCGAGCAAGCGAGCACCCCGCGGGGCACAACAACTGAAAGTAACTAAAACTTACTGTGAGAGAATCTGAACGTGAAACATTTCCTAAAAGGCACAAACGTAGGGGTGTTTCTTTCAAAAAAGTATTGGTGAAAGTGCTATGAGGTTTGCAGAAGGCAGCAGACATGGGTTCAAATAATATTCGATAATCATTTAAAATACTTTATCTGTGCTTGATTGAGCTTGCCTGGTGTAATCAACCAATAGAATAGTCCCAAAACTGTAAACCCTGACCATCTGGCACACCGGGCAGGCAAGAGCAAATGCTGAACGTTTTTGAAAGATTTCAAATTGTATTTGAACCCAAGTCTGGAAGGCATTGCGTCTATTCCTATATAGGTAAGTTTCCAATATCTTGCTGAGTGCATCCAATTGGATGAACTCCGCCCCTGTAAAAACAGAATAAACAAACATTTCACAAGATGTCTCGATAGCCACCTACAGTATGAGAAACATCCAACTTTACAGCTCTATTTCCCCCGGATAGTGGCTTAGCAAGGCTCAGCGAGGTAGAGCTAGACTATTCGTCATTCATTCTTTACCTCAGAATACAGACATGCAGTTAAAGTAGCCTGGGTGCCAGTTTCCACTGGAGACAACTTGTTGTTGTCTTGCCAAGGCAGTGATATACATCTGTGTTCCAAATGGCACCCTATTACCTATTTAGTGCACTACTTTTGACCTTTTGACCAGAGCCTTATGTAGTGCCATACATAGGGAATAGGGTGCCTTTTTGGACGGGCCGTTAGGGTTGTAGAATGCAGAAACTGGCAGGTATGCCAGGGCAGGCTAGACATAAAGCGGGCCAACATGGCAACCTCATGAACATGGCAACCTCATGAACATGGCAACCTCATGAACATGGCAACCTCACAACTATCCTCTCTGAACAACTCTCTCCCAACTACCCTCTCTGACCAACTCTCTCCCAACTATCCTCTCTGACCAACTCTCTCCCAACTATACTCTCTGACCAACTCTCTCCCAACTCTCCTCTCTGACCAACTTTCTCCCAACTGCCCTAACTAACCAACTCTCTCCCAACTGCCCTTTCTAACAAACTCTCCCAACTGCCCTCTCTGACCAACTCTCTCCCAACTGCCCTTTCTAACAAACTCTCCCAACTGCCCTCTCTAACCAACTCTCTCCCAACTGCCCTTTCTAACCAACTCTCTCCCAACTGCCCTTTCTAACAAACTCTCCCAACTGCCCTTTCTAACAAACTCTCCCAACTGCCCTCTCTAACCAACTCTCTCCCAACTGCCCTTTCTAACCAACTCTCTCCCAACTGCCCTTTCTAACAAACTCTCCCAACTGCCCTCTCTGACCAACTCTCTCCCAACTGCCCTTTCTAACAAACTCTCCCAACTGCCCTCTCTAACCAACTCTCTCCCAACTGCCCTTTCTAACCAACTCTCTCCCAACTGCCCTTTCTAACAAACCCTCCCAACTGCCCTCTCTAACCAACTCTCTCCCAACTGCCCTTTCTAACCAACTCTCTCCCAACTCCCCTCTGACTGACTCTCTCCCAACAGCCAAAGGGCATCAGTAGAGTGTTACTGTAAGTCAGGGGGAAAGCAAACCAATGTCTGGATACAACACTTTAACACTACCTTTAAATATCTTATTCTATACCATCATCACCGTGTCATATGAATGTCGTCCAACTTAAAAACATCAAACCATCTTAATGTGATGTTGTTATGAGAATATCATATCAAAGAAAAACGATCCTATTTTTCAAGCAAATCTATTGTTCGCGTGGTACCTTTGACAACCATCGCAAATGTTAATTTTAATTTACATTTCCTAGCGAGAATAAAATGGCCTTTTTCTAAAATGACACTTGTCACGATCCATTATGAATACCTACTGTATGAAATAGTACCCCCAGCTCCAAAGCCCCACCACCACCCTGCACTTCAGAAAGGGGACAAAGCCCATTCAATTGAAAATGCCTCTGCTCGGTTCAGTTATGGTCCATTTTCACATGGCGGTAAAAATACCAACTAGTTATTAAAATAACGACCAAGCAGTTGGTTCTGGCTGTGAGAGCTGAAAGCTGAAAGCAGCTTCTAAGAGCTACGGTAGCTACTGTACTGCATCTGGCTCCCAAATGGCACCCTATTCCCTATATAGTCCACTACATTGGACCAGGGCCCATAGGGTGCTATTTGGGATGCAACTTGATGCTCCGAGAGAGAATTCAAAGAACTTGTTAATGGCAATTACAGGCCTTTCAGAACCACCACTTACTTCACTCAGGGTGAAAGAGATTAAGTGTGACACAGGGGTCGCAGCAATGACATTTTTAGCACCCCGCGCCAATCTGTTCTGCATTCACACAATTCACACAGTCTTCTGTATTGTCATCCCACCAGAGAAAGAACTGTTGGGTTATGTGTCACCACCGCTATTTGTGTGTGTGTGTGTGTGTCTGAAAGTGTGTGTGTGTGTATTTCAGGCCTTCGTGTGACCCTCGACAAGCTTTCACACACTCACCATTGTTACAGGTTGCATTCAGGATGCACGTTCTGCTGATGAGGTTGTAGCCATCTTTGCACTTGCCGCAGGTCGTCCCGGGGCCATCGCAGCTCAGGCAATTCTCCTCACACCTGGACACCGCATGCACACAATAAGACAGAGGGACAAAAGAGAACAAGAGAGAGAATGAAAAGAAAGAAAGAGTATGGAATACGTCCAGTAAACATGGTGGGCCTTTTTATTATTTTTCCCCAGAGAAAGAGAGAGATGGAGAGAAAGAGAGAGAGAGAGAGAGAGAGAGAGAGAGAGAGAGGGGTAGAAAGAAAAAGAGAGCGAGAGGGGTAGAAAGAAAAAGAGAGAGAGAGGGGGGAGAGAGAGAGACAGAAAGAGAGAGAGAGAGACAGAGAGACATATAGAGGGGAGGTTATGAGGGAGAGAGAGAGAGAGACAGAGAGAAGAGAGAGAGACAGAGAGAAGAGAGGGATGAAAACAGTAAACAGTTCAGAGATTGTCTTGGATAATGAATAGCGACAAGAAGACAATAACAGGGACATCATGTTATAAATATCTGACCTACTGGGTGATGAGACAGGGTCTGACCTACTGGGTGATGAGACAGGGTCTGACCTACTGGGTGATGAGACAGGGTCTGACCTACTGGGTGATGAGACAAGGTCTGACCTAGTGGGTGATGAGACAGGGTCTGACCTAGTGGGTGATGAGACAGGGTCTGACCTAGTGGGTGATGAGACAGGGTCTGACCTAGTGGGTGATGAGACAGGGTCTGACCTAGTGGGTGATGAGACAGGGTCTGACCTACTGGGTGATGAGACAGGGTCTGACCTAGTGGGTGATGAGACAGGGTCTGACCTACTGGGTGATGAGACAAGGTCTGACCTACTGGGTGATGAGACAAGGTCTGACCTAGTGGGTGATGAGACAAGGTCTGACCTAGTGGGTGATGAGACAGGGTCTGACCTAGTGGGTGATGAGACAGGGTCTGACCTACTGGGTGATGAGACAAGGTCTGACCTAGTGGGTGATGAGACAGGGTCTGACCTAGTGGGTGATGACACAGGGTCTGACCTAGTGGGTGATGACACAGGGTCTGACCTAGTGGGTGATGACACAGGGTCTGACCTAGTGGGTGATGACACAGGGTCTGACCTACTAGGTGATGACACAGGGTCTGACCTAGTGGGTGATGACACAGCGTCTGACCTAGTGGGTGATGAGACATGGTCTGACCTACTGGGTGATGAGACATGGTCTGGCCTAGTGGGTGATGAGACATGGTCTGGCCTAGTGGGTGATGAGACATGGTCTGACCTACTGGGTGATGAGACAGGGTCTGACCTAGTGGGTGATGACACAGGGTCTGACCTAGTGGGGGATGAGACAGGGTCTGACCTAGTGGGTGATGAGACAGGGTCTGACCTATTGGGTGATGTGACAGGGTCTGACCTAGTGGGTGATGGGACAGGGTCTGACCTAGTGGGTGATGAGACCGGGTCTGACCTAGTGGGTGATGACACAGGGTCTGACCTAGTGGGTGATGACACAGGGTCTGACCTAGTGGGTGATGACACAGGGTCTGACCTAGTGGGTGATGACACAGGGTCTGACCTAGTGGGTGATGACACAGGGTCTGACCTAGTGGGTGATGACACAGGGTCTGACCTAGTGGGTGATGACACAGGGTCTGACCTAGTGGGTGATGAGACAGGGTCTGACCTAATGGGTGATGGGACAGGGTCTGACCTAGTGGGTGATGGGACAGGGTCTGACCTAGTGGGTGATGGGACAGGGTCTGACCTAGTGGGTGATGGGACAGGGTCTGGCTTAATGGGTGATGGGACAGGGTCTGATCTAGTGGGTGATGGGACAGGGTCTGATCTAGTGGGTGATGGGACAGGGTCTGGCTTAATGGGTGATGGGACAGGGTCTGACCTAGTGGGTGATGGGACAGGGTCTGGCCTAGTGGGTGATGGGACGGGGTCTGACCTAGTGGGTGATGGGACAGGGTCTGACCTAGTTGGTGATGGGACAGGGTCTGGCCTAGTGGGTGATGGGACAGGGTCTGACCTAGTTGGTGATGGGACAGGGTCTGGCCTAGTGGGTGATGGGACAGGGTCTGGCCTAGTGGGTGATGAGACAGGGTCTGGCCTAGTGGGTGATGAGACAGGGTCTGACCTAGTGGGTGATGAGACAGGGTCTGACCTAGTGGGTGATGAGACAGGGTCTGACCTAATGGGTGATGAGACATGGTCTGATCTAGTCGGTGATGGGACAGGGTCTGACCTAGTGGGTGATGGGACAGGGTCTGGCTTAGTGGGTGATGGGACAGGGTCTGACCTAGTGGGTGATGGGACAGGGTCTGACCTAGAGGGTGATGGGACAGGGTCTGACCTAGTGGGTGATGGGACAGGGTCTGACCTAGTGGGTGATGGGACAGGGGGAGAGAGAGTGACAAGGCTCAACAAGAACTGTAAGAATGTAAAGCAATAGAAAGAGATAGGGGTGATGAGAGACAGAGAGAGAGACAGAGACAGAGAGAGAGTGACAGAGAGAGACAGAGAGAGAGACAGAGAGAGAGACAGAGAGAGAGACAGACAGAGAGACAGAGAGAGAGAGAGAGAGAGAGAGAGAGAGAGAGAGAGAGAGAGAGAGAGACAGAGAGAGAGAGAGAGAGAGAGAGACAGAGAGAGAGAGAGACAGAGAGAGAGAGAGAGAGAGAGAGACAGAGAGAGAGAGAGACAGAGAGAGAGAGAGAGAGAGAGAGTGACAGAGAGAGAGAGAGAGAGAGTGACATACAGAGAGAGAAAGCGAGAGAAAGAGAGAGAGAGAGGTAGAAAGAAAAAGAGAGCGAAAGGGGTAGAAAGAAAAAGAGAGCGAGAGGGGTAGAAAGAAAAAGAGAGAGAGAGAGAGGGGGGAGAGAGAGAGACAGAAAGAGAGAGAGAGAGACAGAGAGACATATAGAGGGGAGGTTATGAGGGAGAGAGAGAGAGAGAGAAGAGAGAGAGACAGAGAGAAGAGAGGGATGAAAACAGTAAACAGTTCAGAGATTGTCTTGGATAATGAATAGCGACAAGAAGACAATAACAGGGACATCATGTTATAAATATCTGACCTACTGGGTGATGAGACAGGGTCTGACCTACTGGGTGATGAGACAGGGTCTGACCTAGTGGGTGATGAGACAGGGTCTGACCTACTGGGTGATGAGACAGGGTCTGACCTAGTGGGTGATGAGACAGGGTCTGACCTAGTGGGTGATGAGACAAGGTCTGACCTAGTGGGTGATGAGACAGGGTCTGACCTACTGGGTGATGAGACAAGGTCTGACCTAGTGGGTGATGAGACAGGGTCTGACCTAGTGGTGATGAGACAGGGTCTGACCTACTGGGTGATGAGACAAGGTCTGACCTAGTGGGTGATGAGACAGGGTCTGACCTAGTGGGTGATGAGACAGGGTCTGACCTAGTGGGTGTTGAGACAGGGTCTGACCTAGTGG
>NW_028157822.1:0-1000 GCF_964263955.1 Coregonus lavaretus | reverse complement strand
AATTATGTGATATATCAAACGTACAACTCACATATGACACACACACACACAGCTATAGGGAGGAATTCCTGAAAGAATATTAATGGGAAAAATGTGTGTTTTCCTCTCTGCCTGGGACCCTAAAAGTAGTAACATCCCCTGGATTATATCCTGCTATTTCCATGCTCCACTAATGGTCTCATTGTCCTAGTGTGTGTGTGTGTGTGTGTGTGTGTGTGTGTGTGTGTGTGTGTGTGTGTGTGTGTGTGTGTGTGTGTGTGTGTGTGTGTGTGTGTGTGTGTGTGTGTGTGTGTGTGTGTGCGTGCGTGCGTGCGTGCGTGCGTGCGTGCGTGCGTGCGTGCGTGCGTGCGTGCGTGCGTGCGTGCGTGCGTGCGTGCGTGCATAACCGTAATGTTCTCCATATCTCCAGTCTGATGGATTAGGATGTTGGATAATTAATGGACGATTGTTACAGCAGCCTTCCATCTGCCTCTCTGACATACTTCAACTGACTCCCCTGAGACCCCGGGGGAGGGGAGGGGGGGGGGGGGGTTTCCATCAGTATTCTATCACTCTACAACTCACTCTATCATTTTCCACTAACCAAGCAAGACTAGTGTCCATCCTGAAATGCTTGCATTAAGTACAGACTTGGGTCCAATACATGAGGAATTTGATATGAATGGCATCAGCAGACACATGGACAGAGAATGTAGTCAAATCTAATCTAATCTAATTGTATTTGCCACATGCGCCGAATACAACAGGTGTAGACATTACAGTGAAATGCTTACTTACAAGCCCTTAACCAACAATGCAGTTTTTTAAAGAAAAATGTAAAATAAAAAAGTGTTAATTAAGAAAAATACAGAGTCAATAGTCGAGGTAATTGAGGTCATATGTACATGTGGGTAGAGTTAAAGTGACTATGCATAAATAGTAAACAGAGTAGCAGCAGCGTAAAAGAGGGTGTGGGTGTGGGGGCAGTGCAAATAGTCTGGGTAGCCATGATTAGGCTGTT
>NW_028157823.1:2500-14773 GCF_964263955.1 Coregonus lavaretus | reverse complement strand
CTCTCTCTCTCTCTCTCTCTCTCTCTCCTCTCTCTCTTCCTCTCTCTCTCTCTCTCTCTCTCTCTATATATCTATATATATATCCCTCTCTCTCTCTCTCTCTCTCTCTCTCTCTCTCTCTCTCTCTCTCTCTCTTCTCTCTCTCTATGCTGATATGCTCCCACACACACTGCCTGACATAAACCCCCACACACTGCCTGAACATTAAACCCCCACACACTGCCTGAACATTAAACCCCCACACACTGCCTGAACATAAAACCCCCACACACTGCCTGAACATAAAACCCCCCCACACACTCCATTACCGTTAGGGAGACTCAGTTGGTTGTTTATTGTTTGTGGCCCGTCTTAAGGTAGTCTCTCTCTCTCTCTCTCTCTCTCTCTCTCTCTCTCTCTCTCTCTCTCTCTCCCTCACCCTCTCTCTCTCTCTCTCTCTCTCTCTCTCTCTCTCTGTCTCTCTCTCTCTCTCTCTCTCTCTCTCTCTGTCTCTCTCTGTCTCTCTCTCTCTCTCTCTCTCTCTCTGCATGCTGGGAGTGTTTGGTGCGTGCTGGGAATTGTTTGAGCGAGTGTTGTGTAGAGTTAGATATCCTGGGTTTTCCTTTTCTTGGTGATATCCTTTTTTTCTTCTATGCATGATTAAGGTTATTATTTCTATTTTTTTGTTGCGGTAGAATTAAGTATATTGTTTTTCGTGTCGAAATTACCCTGATTTTGGTGGGGATGGCGGCCCGAATCGGGACGCCGTCCCTGTCACTTCGGCACGGCTTTAGGTGTGTTACTGAAGCTACTGTCACGGTGGAAGAGGTTTTGGTCGCCGTAGGAGAGAAGGTAGGATATGAGAATGTTGCTTATGCGTCACGGATGAATAAAGCGGTGGTGGTATTTCTTAAAGAAGAGCGCCTTGTTGATCGTATGGTTGAGCATGGCATACTTCTTAAAGGAATGTTTATTCAAGTTACGCTGCTTTTTTCTCCGTCAACAAGGGTAACGATTTCAAATGTACCGCCGTTCATTCCAAATGAGCTATTGGAGCGCGAGTTATTGCGCTTTGGGAAGTTTGCAAGTTCAATTAAGGTTGTCCCATTGGGTTGCAAACACCCGGCGTTGAAACAGGTAATGTCGTTTCGGCGACAGGTGTTTATGTTTTGGACTCACCGGAACAGACTTTGGAGTTATCGTTTAAAGTCAAGTATGACAATAGATTGTATATGGCTTATGCTAGTACGGGTAGTCAACAGTGTTTTGAGTGTGGGGATGTTGGTCATAAGCGACATGCTTGCCCGAAAAGGGAGAAGGCAGAGGGAGGGGCGCAGGTGGTCCTCGTAACGCCTGGGCCCACTGATGTAGGAAGAGGTGGGCTGACAGTGGTAGAGCAGCCGCACGCATCTGTTGCTGAGGAACAAGTTGTCCGTGTTGAGGGCACAGAGGTGCAACTTGTACCAGAGGGAAATGTTATGCAGGGGGATTTTTTTGTTGTAGAAGGTAAGGATGGATCTGAAGGGCCATTTCCTCAGACTGGTGAGGAGGTGCCCAGTACGAGTGCTGTGGTACAGGAGGGGGTACATGTGGAGCTAATCTCCCAGGTAGTGGAGGAGATGCCCACTACAAGTAATGGGTTACAGGAGAGGGTTCATGTGGAGCTCATCTCCCAGGTAGTGGAGGAGATGCCCACTATGAGTGCTGGGGTACAGGGGGGGCTAGTCTCCCAGGTAGTGGAGGAGATGCCCACTATGAGTGCTGGGTTACAGGGGGGGCTAGTCTCCCAGGTAGTGGAGGAGATGCCCACTACGAGTAATGGGGTTCAGGTGGGGCTAGTCTCCCAGGTAGTGGGGGAGATGCCCACTACGAGTAATGGGGTTCAGGTGGGGCTAGTCTCCCAGGTAGTGGAGGAGATGCCCACTACGAGTAATGGGGTTCAGGTGGGGCTAGTCTCCCAGGTAGTGGAGGAGATGCCTGGTACGAGTGATGGGGTGCAAGTGGGGAGTGTTGAAAGGGATGTGGTAGAGGGGAGTCAGTGGTCTGTGGCCTCAGTTGAGGAGGATCAGGAGAAGGATATGGATATGGATATCTCTCTTGATACGGTATCAGCTGGTGAGGACTCAATTTACGATCTAGAGGAGGTAAAAGGGTTTCTGGATCAGACTTTTGGGAAATCTGTCATATTGGCAGATTATTTTGATGTTGATAAGTTTGTGAGGTCAGCTGTGATGTTACAGAAGACGGTGGGGTTAGACCAGTTGAGTGAGAAGAAGCGGTTTCGCTTGAGGAAATTTGTTACTGCTGTTGCAGCAGCAAAGGGTGGTGGGAAACGTGGTCAGGTTAAGAGAAAATTTAAATAATGATGATGATTATGCCTCATAGGGTGTTCTATTCTCTTTGTCTGGTTTCTCTGTGGTATCTTCTGCTTTTCCTTTTTCTTTTCTATATGGAGGTACTAAGGGTAGGTTCTCTCAACATTAATGGAGGAAGGGACAGGAATAAGAGGGCTTGGGTATTAGAAGTAATAAAACAGAAAAGGCTTAATGTAGTTTTCCTACAGGAGACACATAGTGATGAGGAAAATGCGGCTGACTGGGGTATGTGGTGGGAGGGGCAGCATATACTCAGTCATGGTACTAATTTCAGTGCTGGGGTGGCAATCTTGTTTTCTTCAGGCTTAGGGGTGACTGTGGTATCTACAACAGAGATTGTCAAGGGTCGGGTTTTATTGGTCAAGGTGGATGTTATGGGGTTTTTGTTTGTTTTTTTGAATGTTTATGCTCCTAATGAGGGTACAGAGCGTATTGTTGGTTTTGATAAAATAAAGGAAACCTTAAGACAGTGTGACCAAGAGGGGTGTATGGTTTTAGGGGGGGACTGGAACTGTACAGTGGATTTTACTGTTGATCGCACCGCTGAAGAACCTCACCTGCGGTCAGCAATTTGTCTGTCTGGTCTATTAACTGAGTTTGAGCTTTCTGATGTGTGGAGAGTAAGGAATGCAAAAGTTAGGCAGTACACATGGCTAAAAGTTAATGAAGGTCATGTCAGTGCAGCAAGGTTAGACAGGTTGTATGTATCTGAGCAATACTGTAGTAGGGTTGGAAGGTGTGACATTACTCCTGTGGGTTTCTCTGATCACCATATTGTCACTGTTGATATTCACTTGTCCTGTCCACGAAGGTCATCATCTTATTGGTATTTTAATGTTAAATTGTTACATGATGTCATGTTTTGTGAAAGGTTTTTGTTGTTTTGGGAAAAATGGAGGGTTACAAAAGGGAATTTTGAGTCCTTGAGACAATGGTGGGAGGTTGGGAAGGCCCAAATACGATTATTTTGTCAACAGTATACTGCTCTGTCTCGAATTGAAGTTAAAGAGACTATCAGGGCCCTTGAGCAGAACATTAAATCTATTGAATTGAAGTTGCTCACTCAGAATGACCCCGGACTAGTCATGAACTTACAGGACAAGAAACATGAATTGAGGTCGTTTCTGCATGAAAGAGTGAAGGGTGCCTTGATTAGGTCTCGTTTCGCTTCCCTCAAGGATATGGATGCTCCTAGTGCTTTTTTTTTTAACCTAGGACAGTCGACATTGCAACGTAAACAGATGGTCTGCCTTCGTCTCCCTGATGGGAAGGTGACCACGGATGACAGTGAAATGCATCAACATGCCGTGGATTTCTATTCTGCCCTCTATAAGGCGGAGGATTGTGACTCTCTGTGTACTGAACAGTTGTTACACGGTCTTCCTCAATTGGGACCTGAGCAAAGAGTCGCATTGGACTCTGACATTACACTGCAAGAGCTGTCCACAGCAGTTATGCAGCTCTCAACAGGCCGAGCCCCTGGCATTGATGGTTTACCATCTGAGTTTTACAAGCACTTTTGGGGGTCTATTGGGGAGGATTTTTATGAAGTGGTGTGTGAATCTTTTCATGAGGGCTCTCTTCCTGTATCTTGTCAACGAGCGGTACTTTCACTGTTGCCAAAAAAGGGGGATTTGGCTCTCATAAAAAATTGGAGACCTGTTGCTTTGCTGTGTGCAGAATATAAAATTGTTTCTAAATGTCTCTCAAACAGGTTGAAAGAGTATCTGGGATTGTTGGTCCACAAGGACCAGTCCTACTGTGTACCTGATCGCTCTATTGTTGACAACTTGTTTCTAATAAGAGATGGTTTGGACATTTGTAAACTGTCTGATGTAAATGTGGGTTTACTTTCTTTGGATCAGGAGAAGGCTTTTGATCGTGTGGACCACCAGTACTTGTTTAAAACAATGAAAGCCTTTGGGTTTGGGGATGTTTTTTTGTCTTGGATGAAGTTACTGTATGCTGGGGCCTCGTGTATGGTGAAGGTGGGGGGTGGTTTGAGTTGTCCCATCCCTGTCCAAAGGGGCATCAGGCAGGGATGCCCAATTTCAGGGCAGTTATACAGTCTGGCGATTGAACCAATGCTTTGTTTTTTAAGAGCGAAGCTTACTGGTTTCTCTGTGCCAGGTGTAATGAAGGGTCCCACGATAGCACTGTCTGCGTATGCAGATGACGTGACAGTTTTTATTACAGGGGGTGAGGATGTTAAGGTTCTCTCAGACGCCTTAAAGGTGTATGAGGGGGCCTCCTCAGCTAGAGTCAATTGGGGAAAGAGTGAAGCGCTGTGGGCAGGCCAGCTTCAGATGGGGTCCGCTCCACGGTTACCAGGGGGGCTTCAGTGGGGCAGAGATGGGATGAAGACTTTGGGGGTTTTTCTAGGCTCCGATGTCTTTCAGAAAAAGAACTGGGAGGGTGTAGTGGAGAAAGTGTGTGCCAGACTGTCAAGATGGAAATGGGTGCTGCCCCAGCTGTCTTATAGGGGAAGGGTACTGGTAGCTAATAACCTAGCTGCCTCTACCCTGTGGCACAGACTAATGATTTTACAGCCACCAAAGGGTCTGATACAAGAGCTTCAGAGGGCCCTCGTCAACTTCTTCTGGTCTGGACAACATTGGATTAAAGCTTCAGCCCTGTACCTGCCACTGCACGAGGGTGGGCAAGGCCTGGTGGACATTTCTTCCAGGATCATGGCTTTCCGGCTTCAAGCAGCCCAGAGACTGTTGTACAGTGACGGTTCTAGCTGGGTTGACACAGCCTACGCATTGATGAGGAGAGCGGGCTGTTTGGGCTTAGACAAGCACCTTTTCCTCTTAAAGCTGGAGGGGGGTGAGTTGCCTGGCCTGACTCCATTTTATGAGTCTGTTATGCAGGCTTGGAGAGTTCTGGTCAAGTCCCGTAAGGCCTGCACGCCACCAGGGATGTGGCTTTTTGAAGAGCCTCTTTTTCACAACACTGCCATCCAGTCCCGTGTTCTGGGTTCAGCTAGCCTACGTTCATGCCTGTTGGGAGTGGGGTGTACTAAGCTGGGTCATCTGATGTGGAACAGGAATAGGTCGTTGGAGGAGCTGGGAGAAAGAGCGGGGATCCGATCGTCTCGCCTACTGAGGAAGGTCGTCGCTGAGGTCTGTGATTCCTTGCCAGTACTTCATCTGCAGTATGTGACTGACACTTCCAATTCTGATCGGTGGAAGGAGGGTCTGGATTATGTGTTCCCTGCACTGATTGTTAGTGCTGCGGCGGGGGCATTCGAGGAGGACGTGGGGATGCTGCTTTCCTTCGATACCCCGGAGCTGGGGGAGTTCAAGGAGGTGGGAAAGAAGGCCATGTACAGAATATGTGTAAAGGTGTCCCATGCCTCTTCCCTGGAAGGGGTAAAATCGACGAGGTGGGCGGGTGTGCTTGGTCCAGGTGCCTCCCCAAAATTGCTGTTGGCGAACATTATACAAACTGCCTATTGATAAGAGGACAGCTGACCTCCAATGGAGGATAATACATGGAGCCATAGCCACCAACATGTATCTGGTACACCTGGATCCTACTGTTGGGGAGGAGTGTCCGTTCTGTGCTCAGTCTGAAACACTGGCACATCTGTTTTTACAGTGTCCCAGGTTGGTCGGGATGACTGACCTGATCACTAATTGGTTCTCAGCTCTGGGAGAGGTTTTCTCTTCCCAACTGTATATATTTGGGCCAAAGTACAGGTTTAGTCAGAAAGCTGTAGTTGTGTTGCTTAATTTTGTGTTAGGGGCAGCAAAATTAGCCATATGGAAGACCCGAAAGAACAGTATTCGGGGACAGGGGTCTGTGGATGTGGTGGGAATGCTGGAGGGAATGTTGGCAGCAAGACTAAGAATTGAGTTTGCCTATTATAAACTGGTCAACAATATTGATCTGTTTATGAGTATATGGGGTATTCAGATGCTGTTGTGTTCAGTTACTGTGGAGGAGGAATTGGAGTTGTGTTTTTAATTGATGTGTAAATACGGTTTTGTATGAGTATTTGTGTGGTGGGCTCCCAGACCCAATAAAGATTATTTAAAACTCAAACTCTCTCTCTCTCTCTCTCTCTCTCTCTCTGTCTCTCTCTCTCTCTCTCTCTCTCTCTCTCTCTCTCTCTCTCTCTCTCTCTCTCGCTCTCTCTCTCTCTCTCTCTCTCTCTCTCTCTGTCTCTCTCTCTCTCTGTCTCTCTGTCTCTGTCTCTGTCTCTGTCTCTGTCTCTGTCTCTCTCTCTCTCTCTCTCTGTCTCTGTCTGTCTGTCTCTCTCTCTCTCTATGTCTCTCTTATCTCTCTCTCTCTCTCTCTCTCTCTCTCTCTCTCTCTCTCTCTTTCTATTTCTCTCTCTCTCTCTATTACTCTCTCTCTCTCTTATCTCTCTCCATGCTGGGAGTGTTTGGTGCATGATGGGAATTGTTTGAGTGAGTGCTAAGTGCGAGGGTTGTGTAGAGTTAGATATCCTGGGTTTTCTTTCGGTTTTCCTTTTCTTGGTGATATCCTTTTTTCTTCTATGCATGATTAAGGTTATTATTTCTATTTTCTTGTTGTGGTAGAATTAAGTATATTGTTTTTCGTGTCGAAATTACCCTGATTTTGGTGGGGATGTCGGCCCTAATGGGGACGCCGTCCCTGTCACTTCGGCACGGCTTTAGGTGTGTTACTGAAGCTACTGTCACGGTGGAAGAGGTTCTGGTCGCCGTAGGAGAGAAGGTAGGATATGAGAATGTTGCTTATGCGTCACGGATGAATAAAGCAGTGGTGGTATTTCTTAAAGAAGATTGCCTTGTTGATCGTATGGTTGAGCATGGCGTACTTCTTAAAGGAATGTTTATTCAAGTTACTCCGCTTTTTTCTCCGTCAACAAGGGTAACGATTTCAAATGTACCGCCGTTTATTCCAAATGAGCTATTGGAGCGCGAGTTATTGCGCTTTGGGAAGTTTGCAAGTTCAATTAAGGTTGTCCCGTTGGGTTGCAAACACCCGGCGTTGAAACAGGTTATGTCGTTTCGGTGACAGGTGTTTATGTTTTTGGACTCACCGGAGCAGACTTTGGAGTTATCGTTTAAAGTCAAGTATGACAATAGACTGTATATGGCTTATGCTAGTACGGGTAGTCAACAGTGTTTTGAGTGTGGGGATGTTGGTCATAAGCGATATGCTTGCCCGAAAAGGGAGAAGGCAGAGGGAGGGGCGCAGGTGGTCCTCGTAACGCCTGGGCCCACTGATGTAGGGAGAGGTGGGCTGACAGCGGTAGCGCAGCCACAAGCATCTGTTGCTGAGGAACAAGTTGTCTGTGTTGAGGGTACAGAGTTGCAACTTGTACCAGAGGGAAATGTTATGCAGCAGAAAAATATTGATCTGAAGAGCCATTTCCTCAGACTGGTGAGGAGGTGCCCAGTACGAGTGCTGGGGTACAGGAGGGGGTTCATGTGGAGCTAATCTCCCAGGTAGTGGAGGAGATGCCCACTATGAGTAATGGGGTTCAGGTGGGGCTAGTCTCCCATGTAGTGGAGGAGATGCCCGGTACGAGTGATGGGGTGCAAGTGGGGAGTGTTGAAAGGGATGTGGTAGAGGGGAGTCAGTGGTCTGTGGCCTCAGCTGAGGAGGATCAGGAGAAGGATATGGATATCTCTCTTGATACGATATCAGCTGGTGAGGACTCAATTTATGATCTAGAGGAGGTAAATGGGTTCCTGGATCAGACTTTTGGGAAATTGGCTGTTAATTTTGATGTTGATAAGTTTGTGAGGTCAGCTGTGATGTTACAGAAGACGGTGGGGTTAGACCAGTACAGTGAGAAGAAGCAGTTTCGCTTGAGGAAATGTGTTACTGCTGTTGCAGCAGCAAAAGGTGGTGGGAAACGTGGTCAGGTTAAGAGAACATTTTAATAATGATGATGATTATGCCTCATAGGGTGTTTTATTCTCTTGTCTCATGTCTGGTTTCTCTGTGGTATCTTCTGCTTTTTCTTTTCTATATGGAGATACTAAGGGTAGGTTCTCTCAATATTAATGGAGGAAGGGACAGGAATAAGAGGGCTTGGGTATTAGAAGTAATAAAACAGAAAAGGCTTAATGTAGTTTTCCTACAGGAGACACATAGTGATGAGGAAAATGAGGTTGACTGGGGTATGTGGTGGGAGGGGCAGCATATACTCAGTCATGGTACTAATTTCAGTGCTGGGGTGGCAATCTTGTTTTCTTCAGGCTTAGGGGTGACTGTGGTATCTACAACAGAGATTGTCAAGGGTCGGGTTTTATTGGTCAAGGTGGATGTTATGGGGTTTTTGTTAGTTTTTTTGAATGTTTTTGCTCCTAATGAGGGTACAGAGCGTATTGTTGGTTTTGATCAAATAAAGGAAACCTTAAGACAGTGTGACCAAGAGGGGTGTATGGTTTTAGGAGGGGACTGGAACTGTACAGTGGATTTTACTGTTGATCGCACCGCTGAAGAACCTCACCTGCGGTCAGCCACTTGCCTGTCTGGTCTGTTAACTGAGTTTGAGCTTTCTGATGTGTGGAGAGTAAGGAATGCAAAAGTTAGGCAGTACACATGGCTAAAAGTTAATGAAGGTCATGTCAGTGCAGCAAGGTTAGACAGGTTGTATGTATCTGAGCAATACTGTAGTAGGGTTGGAAGGTGTGACATCACTCCTGTGGGTTTCTCTGATCACCATATTGTCACTGTTGATATTCACTTGTCCTGTCCACGAAGGTCATCATCTTATTGGTATTCTAATGTTAAATTGTTACATGATGTCATGTTTTGTGAAAGGTTTTAGTTGTTTTGGGAAAAATGGAGGGTTACAAAAGGGAATTTTGAGTCCTTGAGACAATGGTGGGAGGTTGGGGAGGCCCAAATACATGTGTTTTGTCAACAGTATACTGCTCTGTCTAGTATTGAAGTTAAAGAGACTACCAGGGCCCTTTAACAGGACATCAAATCTATTGAATTGAAGTTGCTCACTCAGAATGACCCCGGACTAGTCATGAACTTACAGGACAAGAAACATGAACTGAGGTCGTTTCTGCATGAAAGAGTGAAGGATGCCTTGATTAGGTCTCGTTTCGCTTCCCTCAAGGATATGGATGCTCCTAGCGCTTTAAAAAAAAACCTAGGACAGTCGACATTGCAACGTAAACAGATGGTCTGCCTTCGTCTCCCTGATGGGAAGGTGACCACGGATGACAGTGAAATGCGTCAACATGCCGTGGATTTCTACTCTGCCCTCTATAAGGCGGAGGATTGTGACTCTCTGTGTATTGGACAGTTGTTACACAGTCTTCCTCAATTGGGACCTGAGCAAAGAGTCGCATTGGACTCTGACATTACACTGCAAGAGCTGTCCACAACAGTTATGCAGCTCTCAACAGGCCGAGCCCCTGGCATCGATGGTTTACCATCTGAGTTTTATAAGCACTTTTGGGGGTCTATTGGGGAGGATTTTTATGAAGTGGTGTGTGAATCTTTTCATGAGGGCTCTCTTCCTGTATCTTGTCAACGTGCGGTACTTTCACTGTTGCCAAAAAAGGGGGATTTGGCTCTCATAAAAAATTGGGAGACCTGTTGCTTTGCTGTGTGCAGAATATAAAATTGTTTCTAAATGTCTCTCAAACAGGTTGAACGAGTATCTGGGATTGTTGGTCCACAAGGACCAGTCCTACTGTGTACCTGATCGCTCTATTGTTGACAACTTGTTTCTAATAAGAGATGTTTTAGACATTTGTAAACTGTCTGATGTAAATGTGGGTTTACTTTCTTTGGATCAGGAGAAGGCTTTTGATCGTGTGGACCTCCAGTACTTGTTTAAAACAATGAAAGCCTTTGGGTTTGGGGATGTTTTTTTGTCTTGGATGAATTTACTGTATGCTGGGGCCTCGTGTATGGTGAAGGTGGGGGGTGGTTTGAGTTGCCCCATCCCTGTCCAAAGGGGCATCAGGCAGGGATGCCCAATTTCAGGGCAGTTATATAGTCTGGCGATTGAACCAATGCTTTGTTTTTTAAGAGCGAAGCTTACTGGTTTCTCTGTGCCAGGTGTAATGAAGGGTCCCACGATAGCACTGTCTGCGTATGCAGAGGATGTGACAGTTTTTATTACAGGGGGTGAGGATGTTAAGGTTCTCTCAACCGCTTTAAATGTGTATGAGGGGGCCTCCTCAGCTAGAGTCAATTGTGGAAAGAGTGAAGCGCTGTGGGCAGGTCAGCTTCAGATGGGGTCCGCTCCACGGTTACCAGGGGGGCTTCAGTGGGGCAGAGATGGGATGAAGACTTTGGGGTTTTTTCTAGGCACCGATGTCTTTCAGAAAAAGAACTGGGAGGGTGTAGTGGAGAAAGTGTGTGCCAGACTGTCAAGATGGAAATGGGTGCTGCCCCAGCTGTCTTATAGGGGAAGGGTACTGGTAGCTAATAATCTTGCTGCCTCTACCCTGTGGCACAGACTAATGATTTTGCCGCCACCAAAGGGTCTGATACAAGAGCTTCAGAGGACCCTTGTCAATTTCTTCTGGTCTGGACAACACTGGATTAAAGCTTCAGCCCTATACCTGCCACTGCACGAGGGTGGGCAAGGCCTGGTGGACATTTCCTCTAGGATCATGGCTTTCTGGCTTCAAGCAGCCCAGAGACTGTTGTACAGTGACGGTTCTAGTTGGGTTGACACAGCCTACAGATTGATGAGGAGAGCCGGCTGTTTGGGCTTAGACAAGCACCTTTTCCTCTTAAAGCTGGAGGGGGGTGAGTTGCCTGGCCTGACTCCATTTTATGAGTCTGTTATGCAGGCTTGGAGAGTTCTGGTCAAGTCCCGTAAGGCCTGCACGCCACCAGGGATGTGGCATTTTGAAGAGCCTCTTTTTCACAACACTGCCATCCAGTCCCGTGTTCTGGGTTCAGCTAGCCTACGGTCATGCCTGTTAGGCGTGGGGTGTACTAAGCTGGGTCATCTGATGCGGAACAGGAATAGGTCGTTGGAGGAGCTGGGAGCAAGAGCGGGGATCCGATCGTCTCGCCTACTGAGGAAGGTCGTCGCTGAGGTCTGTGACTCCTTGCCAGTACTTCATCTGCAGTATGTGACCGACACTTCCAATTCTGATCGGTGGAAGGAGGGTCTGGATTATGTGTTCCCTGCACTGATTGTTAGTGCTGCGGTGGGGGCATTCGAGGAGGACGTGGGGAAGCTGCTTTCCTTCGATACCCGGGAGCTGGGGGAGTTCAAGGAGGTGGGAAAGAAGGCCATGTACAGAATATGTGTAAAGGTGTCCCATGCCTCTTCCCTGGAAGGGGTAAAATCGACGAGGTGGGCGGGTGTGCTTGGTCCAGGTGCCTCCCCAAAAGGCTGTTGGCGATCATTATACAAACTGCCTATTGATAAGAGGACAGCTGACCTCCAATGGAGGATAATAAATTGAGCCATAGCCACCAACATGTATCTGGTACACCTGGATCCTACTGTTGGGGAGGGGTGTCCATTCTGTGCTGAGTCTGAAACTCTGGCACATCTGTTTTTACAGTGTCCCAGGTTGGTCGGGATGGTTGACCTGATCACTAATTGGTTCTCAACGTTGGGAGAGGTTTTCTCTTCCCAACTGTATATATTTGGGCCAATGTACAGGTTTAGTCAAAACGGTGTAGTTGTGTTGCTTAATTTTGTGTTAGGGGCAGCAAATTTAGCGATATGGAAGACCCGAAAGAACAGTATTCGGGGACAGGGGTCTGTGGATGTGGTGGGAATGCTGGAGGGAATGTTGGCAGCGAGACTAAGGGTTGAGTTTGCCTATTATAAACTTGTCAACAATATTGATCTGTTTATGAGTATATGGGGTATTCAGAGGCTGTTGTGTTTAGTTACTGTGGAGGAGGAATTGGAGTTGTGTTTTTAATTGATGTGTAACTACGGTTTTGTATGAGTATTTATTGTGTGGTGGGC
>NW_028157824.1:0-37041 GCF_964263955.1 Coregonus lavaretus | reverse complement strand
TAGAACACTTCCAGGATCTCTATGGACACGACCTTTTCACGCCCCAGCTGGATTTTTTTTTTTTAATGAGTGATGTCAGAATGCACTCACTGTTCTAAAATGTGATTGTTACGCAACAGGACAGTTCGCCCACGCTGCCCTCGAACCAAGACACGCTGCCTGCTAATTATCTATAGGCTACATTTCAACAGTTTGAATTGAGGCGTGTTCCGCCTCCTCATTCATTCACATAGAAGTAGCCCATTTCACTGTTGCGGACAATTTTACGTTTGAGGCTTTCCTGAACCGGACAAACGTCTCTCTTCGATGAGAGCCGAAACACCTCCCAGTGTTTCCCCAGATCCTCTCGTCCTCTGTAGCTCAGCTGGTAGAGCACGGCGCTTGGAACGCCAAGGTAGTGGGTTCGATCCCCGGGACCACCCATACACAAAAAAAAAAAATGTATGCACACATGACTAAGTCGCTTTGGATAAAAGCGTCTGCTAAATGGCATATTATTATTATAATAATCATCAAGTATGCAGACATTTGCGCAGTCCAGCACAAACTTTTTCCCCCTGGCACATTTTCCGCCAGCATTGCCTTCGTCGTCACTTTACTTACTAATAATAACTCTGGACATTCCCATTGAAGTGCCGTATTTTCAGTATATGGTGTTGTCCTTCTAATGTAGCATACCGTACGCATGTACAGTTAATTCAGAAAGTATTCAGACAACTTGACTTTTCCCACATTTTGTTACATTACAGCCTTATTCTGAAATGGATTAAGTAGTCCCCCCCCCCCCCCCCCCCCCCCCATCGTCAATCTACACACAATACCCCATAATGACAAAGCAAAAACAGGTTTATATACATTTTTGCAAACATTTTCAAAATAAAAAAACAGAAGTATCACATTTACATAAGTATTCAGACCCTTTACTCAGTACTTTGTTGAAGCACCTTTGGCAGCGATTACAGTCTCTAGTCTTCTTGGGTATGACACTACAAGCTTGGCACACCTGTATTTGGGGAGTTTCTCCCATTCTTCTCTGCAGATCCTCTCAAGCTGTCAGGTTGGATGGGGAGCGTTGCTGCACAGCTATTTTCAGGTCTCTCCAGAGATGTTCAATCAGGTTCAAGTCCGGGCTCTGGCTGGGCCACTCAAGGACATTCAGAGACTTGTCCCGAAGCCACTCCTGCGTTGTCTTGGCTGTGTGCTTAGGGTCGTTGTCCTGTTGGAAGGTGAACCTTCACCCCAGTCTGAGGTCTTGAGAGCTCTGGAGCAGGTTTTCATCAAGGATCTCTCTGTACTTTGCTCCGTTCATCTTTCCCTCGATCCTGACTAGTCTCCCAGTCCCTGCCGCTGAAAAACATCCCTACAGCATGATGCTGCCACCACCATGCTTCACCGTAGGGATGGTGCCAGGTTTCCTCCAGACGTGAAGCTTAGCATTCAGGCCAAAGAGTTCAATCTTGGTTTCATCAGACCAGAGAATCTTATTTCTCCTGGTCTGAGAGTCTTTAGGTGCCTTTTGGCAAACTCCAAGCGGGCTGTCATGTGCCTTTTACTGAGGAGTGGCTTCCATCTGGTCACGCTACCGGTTAGGCCTGATTGGTGGAGTGCTGCAGAGATTGTTGTTCTTCTGGAAGGTTCTCCCATCTCCACAGAGGAACTCTGGAGCTCTGTCAGAGTGACCATCGGGTTCTTGGTCACCTCCCTGACCAAGACCCTTCTCCCCCGATTGTGCAGTTTGGCCGGGCGGCCAGCTCTAGGAAAAGTCTTGGTGGTTCCAAACTTCTTCCACTTAAGAATGATGAAGGCCACTGTGTTCTTTGGGACCTTCAATGCTGCCGAAATGTTGTGGTACCCTTCACCAGATCTGTGCCTCGACACAATCTCGGAGCTCTACGGACAATTCCTTCGACCTCATGGCTTGGTTTTTGCTCTGACATGCACTGTCAACTGTGGGATCTTATATAGACAGGTGTGTGCCTTTCCAAATCATGTCCAATCAATTGAATTTACCACAGGTGGACTCCAATCAAGTTGTAGAAACATCAATGATGCTCAATTTGAGTCTCATAGCAAAGGGTCTGAATTCTTATATAAATAAGGTATTTGTTTTAATTTGTTAATTTGTAACCTGTTTTCGCTTTGTCATTATGGGGTATTGTGAGTAGATTGCTAAGGATTTTCTTTTTTAAATCCCATCTTAGAATAAGGCTGTAACGTAACAAAATGTGGAAAAAGTCAAGGGGTCTGAATACTTCCCGAAGGCGCTGTAGCTATTTCTATGCGTGTATGGAGCAAAATGTATTTACTGTTTTATTCACGATTTCCAGTACTGGTGACAAATCATGCATTCCGATCTTGCATAGATGGTAATGGACACAGATATGTGTAAAATACTTTCTTGAAGGTTGTACTGATTATGATGAGCTAACGCTAAGCTATTTGCCGGCTATGTGTGGAGTCATGTTTGTTGATATTATACAATGCATGCTGGGTACACGTCTGTCAGACCATAGATGTTATAACAAAATTGTTCACTCATCTTTCAAGTAAACCTTCAGAAGTGAATGAAAAATCAATCAAAATAATATGCTCCGTAAGAAGCATCTCAAGGTCCTGGATTGGCCTAGCCAGTCTCCAGACCTGAACCCAATAGAACATCTTTGGAGGGAGCTGAAAGTCCGTATTGCCCAGCGACAGCCCCGAAACCTGAAGGATCTGGAGAAGGTCTGTATGGAGGAGTGGGCCAAAATCCCTGCTGCAGTGTGTGCAAACCTGGCCAAGACCTACAGGAAACGTATGATCTCTGTAATTGCAAACAGGTTTCTGTACCAAATATTCAGTTCTGCTTTTCTGATGTATCAAATACTTATGTCATGCAGTAAAATGCAAATGAATTACTTAAAAATCATACAATGCGATTTTCTGGATTTTTGTTTTAGATTCCGTCTCTCACAGTTGAAGTGTACCGATGATAAAAATGACAGACCTCTACATGCTTTGTAAGTAGGAAAACCTGCAAAATCGGCAGTGTATCAAATACTTGTTCTCCCCACTGTAAATAGTCTGGGTGGCCATTTTATTAATTGTCTTATGGCTTGAGGGTAGAAGCTGTTTAGAAGCCTTTTGGACCTAGACTTGGTGCTCCAGTACCGCTTGCCGTGCGGTAGCAGAGAGAACAGTCTATGACTAGGGTGACTGGAGTCTGACAATTTTAAGGGCCTTCCTCTGACACCGCCTGGTATAGAGGTCCTGGATGCCAGGAAGCTTGGCCCCAGTGATGTACTGGGCCATACGCACTACCCTCTGAGGCTCCTTACAGGCGGATGCCGAGCAGTTGCCATACCAGACAGTGATGCAACCTGTCAGGATGCTCTCGATGGTGCAGCTGTAGAACTTTTTGAGGATCTGGGGACCCATGCCAAATCTTTTCAGTCTCCTGAGGGGGAAAAGGTGTTGTTGTGCCCTCTTCACGACTGTCTTGGTGAGTTTGGACCATAATAGTTTGTTGGTGATGTGGACACCAAGGAACTTGAAACTCTCGACCCGCCCCACTAGGATGGTCTGTGTTACCACCTTATTAATAGGACTACAGCAGGATGTAGGCCCTTTAACCTTCCTGATCAAAGGACCAACCTAGACAGACTTCATTCATAACCACCCCCATCTGACCATGTAAACTCCCCCCTAATACCCAGGAATAAGCTCCTGTTTCCCCCATCTGACCATGTAAACTCCCCCCTAATACCCAGGAATAAGCTCCTGTTTCCCCCATCTGACCATGTTAACTCCCCCCTAATACCCAGGAATAAGCTCCTGTTTCCCCCATCTGACCATGTAAACTCCCCCCTAATACCCAGGAATAAGCTCCTGTTTCCCCCATCTGACCATGTTAACTCCCCCCTAATACCCAGGAATAAGCTCCTGTTTCCCCCATCTGACCATGTAAACTCCCCCCTAATACCCAGGAATAAGCTCCTGTTTCCCCCATCTGACCATGTAAACTCCCCCCTAATACCCAGGAATAAGCTCCTGTTTCCCCCATCTGACCATGTAAACTCCCCCCTAATACCCAGGAATAAGCTCCTGTTTCCCCCATCTGACCATGTAAACTCCCCCCTAATACCCAGGAATAAGCTCCTGTTTCCCCCATCTGACCATGTAAACTCCCCCCTAATACCCAGGAATAAGCTCCTGTTTCCCCCATCTGACCATGTAAACTCCCCCCTAATACCCAGGAATAAGCTCCTGTTTCCCCCATCTGACCATGTTAACTCCCCCCTAATACCCAGGAATAAGCTCCTGTTTCCCCCATCTGACCATGTAAACTCCCCCCTAATACCCAGGAATAAGCTCCTGTTTCCCCCATCTGACCATGTAAACTCCCCCCTAATACCCAGGAATAAGCTCCTGTTTCCCCCATCTGACCATGTAAACTCCCCCCTAATACCCAGGAATAAGCTCCTGTTTCCCCCATCTGACCATGTAAACTCCCCCCTAATACCCAGGAATAAGCTCCTGTTTCCCCCATCTGACCATGTAAACTCCCCCCTAATACCCAGGAATAAGCTCCTGTTTCCCCCATCTGACCATGTAAACTCCCCCCTAATACCCAGGAATAAGCTCCTGTTTCCCCCATCTGACCATGTAAACTCCCCCCTAATACCCAGGAATAAGCTCCTGTTTCCCCCATCTGACCATGTAAACTCCCCCCTAATACCCAGGAATAAGCTCCTGTTTCCCCCATCTGACCATGTTAACTCCCCCCTAATACCCAGGAATAAGCTCCTGTTTCCCCCATCTGACCATGTTAACTCCCCCCTAATACCCAGGAATAAGCTCCTGTTTCCCCCATCTGACCATGTTAACTCCCCCCTAATACCCAGGAATAAGCTCCTGTTTCCCCCATCTGACCATGTTAACTCCCCCCTAATACCCAGGAATAAGCTCCTGTTTCCCCCATCTGACCATGTTAACTCCCCCCTAATACCCAGGAATAAGCTCCTGTTTCCCCCATCTGACCATGTTAACTCCCCCCTAATACCCAGGAATAAGCTCCTGTTTCCCCCATCTGACCATGTTAACTCCCCCCTAATACCCAGGTATAAGCTCCTCTACTCACCCCCATGTCAAACACACAGTGGGCATCCGACAGTGCGTTGCTGTAGGCCTGCAGGTCCTTGCAGGAGCTGGGGATGTGGAACCTGAAGACACAACCAAAGACAATTGTAATTACTTCACTAATACAGTACTAACAGTATTAACTAGGTTTCTAACATTACAATTGTAACGATTAGGACAACGCTAAATCAAGGTAGCCTGTAGAAAAAGTAAACAGATTGTTGAATTTGTCACTCCAGCCCAACATGGACAACTCAAGGTCAAATGAATTTAACCTAAGACATGTGGATGTAGGATGAACGAAATTACTACGACTGACAAAAGCACTACTAGTGACGGTCACCAACTACACTATGAAAGATGAGTCTTACGTAGCTCCCACCACCTGCAGCCCCAGGTCCTTGGCAGCCTCCAGCAGGCGCCTACAGCTCTTCAGAGAGCAGCCGAACGCCATGCTGGTTTCTGCAGCCTGGGCCCATGTAGTTACCTGGACCAGCAGCCTGGGGAGGAGAGGTGGAACAGAACAAGTCAGAATTAACTTTATTCTCCAACGACGTTTACATATGAACCAGGAATCTGACCTGTGGTGCTGACAATAAAATAATATACACAATCTACAAACGTTCATTACATTTTAGTTATTTTAGCAGACGCTCTTATCCAGAGCGACTTACAGTTAGTGAGTGCATACATTTTCATACTGGCCCCCCCCGTGGGAAACGAACCCACAACCCTGGCGTTGCGTATGTGATACTTTGAAAAAAGTTAAGTGTGAGGGAGCTTTTTTCTTTTGAATTACTTTTTCAACAACTTTTCCCAGTTACCTACAAACTAAGAGACCCCCTAGATGTGTAGACGCTGGTCTGATGGGCACCTACTTGGCCTTGGGGTGAGAACGGGCTATCTTGCAGAGTTCTGTCTCGCTGTCGCACACCAAGAGGTCGACGCCATTCTTGGCTGCGTGTTTGATGTGGGACAGCTGTTTGCAAACTCCAGAGAAGATGATGTTCTCAGGGGGCACGTCATGGCCCAGCACCAGGCTGACTTCAGCCTGAGACAACACATCATATGCACACGTTACAACACAGGACATACAGTGAGGGAAAAAAGTATTTGATCCCCTGCTGATTTTGTACGTTTGCCCACTGACAAAGACATGATCAGTCTATAATTTTAATGGTAGGTTTATGTGAACAGTGAGAGACAGAATAACAACAACAAAAATCCAGAAAAACACATGTCAAAAATGTTATAAATTGATTTGCATTTTAATGAGGGAAATAAGTATTTGACCCCTCTGCAAAACATGACTGAGTTCTTGGTGGCAAAACCCTTGTTGGCAATCACAGAGGTCAGACGTTTCTTGTAGTTGGCCACCAGGTTTGCACACATCTCAGGAGGGATTTTGTCCCACTCCTCTTTGCAGATCTTCTCCAAGTCATTAAGGTTTCGAGGCTGACGTTTGGCAACTCGAACCTTCAGCTCCCTCCACAGATTTCCTATGGGATTAAGGTCTGGAGACTGGCTAGGCCACTCCAGGACCTTAATGTGCTTCTTCTTGAGCCACTCCTTTGTTGCCTTGGCCGTGTGTTTTGGGTCATTGTCATGCTGGAATACCCAGGCAGCATTCCTCCTCCTCCAAACACGGCGAGTTGAGTTGATGCCAAATAGCTAGATTTTGGTCTCATCTGACCACAACACTTTCACCCAGTTCTCCTCTGAATCATTCAGATGTTCATTGGCAAACATCAGACGGCCCTGTATATGTGCTTTCTTGAGCAGGGGGACCTTGTGGGCGCTGCAGGATTTCAGTCCTTCACGGCGTAGTGTGTTACCAATTGTTTTCTTGGTGACTGTGGTCCCAGCTGCCTTGAGATCATTGACAAGATCCTCCCGTGTAGTTCTGGGCTGATTCCTCACCGTTCTCATGATCATTGCAACTCCACGAGGTGAGATCTTGCATGGAGCCCCAGGCCGAGGGAGATTGACAGTTATTTTGTGTTTCTTCCATTTGCGAATAATCGCACCAACTGTTGTCACCTTCTCACCAAGCTGCTTGGCGATGGTCTTGTAGCCCATTCCAGCCTTGTGTATGTCTACAATCTTGTCCCTGACATCATTGGATAGCTCTTTGGTCTTTGGCCATGGTGGAGAGTTTGGAATCTGATTGATTGATTGCTTCTGTGGACAGGTGTCTTTTATACAGGTAACAAGCTGAGATTAGGAGCACTCCCTTTAAGAGTGTGCTCCTAATCTCAGCTCGTTACCTGTATAAAAGACACCTGGGAGCCAGAAATCTTTCTGATTGAGAGGGGGTCAAATACTTATTTCCCTCATTAAAATGCAAATCAATTTATAACATTTTTGACATGCGATTTTCTGGATTTTTTTGTTGTTATTCTGTCTCTCACTGTTCAAATAAACCTACCATTAAAATGATAGACTGATCATTTCTTTGTCAGTGGGCAAACGTACAAAATCAGCAGGGGAGCAAATACTTTTTTACCCTCTTTGTACATGATTAACTGTTTAGCAGGCTTACGGCTTGGGGGTAGATGCTGTTAAGGAGCCTTTTGAACCTAGATTTGGCGATACGGTACCGCTTACAGTAGCAGACAGAACAGTCTATGACTTGGGTGGCTGGAGTTTGACCATTTTTTGGGCCTTCCTCTGACACCTGTAGAACTTTGGGGGACCTGGGGACCCATGCCAAATCTGTTCAGTCTCCTCAGAGGGAATAGGCTTTGTCGTGCCCTCTTCACAACGGTCTTGACGTGTTTGGACCATGATAGTTTGTTGGTGATGTGGACACCAAGGAACTTGAAACTCTCGACCCGCTCCACTACAGCCCCGTCGATGTTAATGGGGGCGTGTTTGGCCCTCCTTTTCCTGAGGTCCACGATCAGCTCCTTTGTCTTGCTCACATTGAGGGAGAGGTTGTTGTCCTGGCACCACACGGCCAGGTCTCTGACCTCCATATAGGCTGTCTCATCGTTGTCAGTGATCAGGCCTACCACTGTTGTGTCGTCGGCAAACTTAATGATGGTGTTGGAGTCGTGCCTGGCCATGCAGTCGTGGGTGAACAGGGAGTACAGGAGGGGACTGAGCACGCACCCCTGAGGGGCCCCCGTGTTGAGGATCAGCGTGGCGGATGTGTTGTTGCCTACCCTCTAGAGTTTGTGATCACACTGGTACAGAGAAAGCCGACAGAATGAAAGGTATTCAAGAATGCTGTTACAGTGTTACTTGATTGATCCGTTTTTATAAAACACCATTGAAAACATAAGTAACAAAATTAAAAAAAAGGTACCACTCACCTTGTTAGCACAGATGAAGCCGAGGCCGAGAGAGGCCAGGATCTCGATGACAGCCGGGCTGCTGTTGGATTTGACCGGGTAGAAGGGCCTGATCTGGGGCATGGTGCGCTGCCACTGGACATGCTGTCTCATCAGGGACCCAAGATCAGACACTACAAACACACTCTTATCAGCCTGGGGAACACAAGAGACAAGACCTAGTTATACACACACACTGAAAGACAAGCGCTAGTTACACACACACACACACTGAAAGACAAGCGCTAGTTACACACACACACACACACTGAAAGACAAGCGCTAGTTATACACACACACACACACACAAAGACAAGCGCTAGTTTTACACACACACTGAAAGAAAAGACCTAGTTATACAGATTAAGCTGTTAAGAAAACATAAGTGTATGTTAACGTACATAAATAATTAGCCTACATAAGATGTCTTCACAGGTCCAAAAAGTAGGCCCCTTTTCCGAAATGGACCTGGGGCTTTCCCACCCGGACACGATATGCATAAATAGAATTGTTATATATATATATATATATATATATATATATATATATATATATATATATATATATATATATATATATATATATATATATATATATATATGAGAGAGAGAGAGAGAGAGAGAGACGCGTTCCGACCGGACCCGAGGACAACTAGACCCGTTCAATATAGACCTGGTCGGATCCAGACCCGGTCCGATTTGAGTGAGGGAAGCAGCAGAAAAGTCATTTTAAAGCTACTTTATTAACCGAAGCTGATAAAGCGCCAGAGGAGGTGGGGGAGGGGCCGTACTGTGAGCGAGTAACAAGGGGAGCAGGGAGGGACCAGACAGAGACAGCAACCAATCAAGCTAGGTTATTTAGAGGAGGTCGGGGAGGGGCCGTACTGTGAGCGAGTAACAAGGGGAGCAGGGAGGGACCAACCAGAGACAGCAACCAATCAAGCTAGGTTATTTAGAGGAGGTGGGGGAGGGGCCGTACTGTGAGCGAGTAACCAGGGGAGCAGGGAGGGACCAGACAGAGACAGCAACCAATCAAGCTAGGTTATTTAGAGGAGGTGGGGGAGGGGCCGTACTGTGAGCAGGGATGAGACAGCAACCAATCAAGCCGACTCATGCTATAGTAGACTAACAGCTGCCATAGCTAGGTGATTTATCATCCAATATGATTACGTTGTACCGTATAACTAAACCAAGATGGAAACGACACTGTGGTCTAACGGGAACAAATGAGTCATAGTGGGCAGAACAAGCAACGAGGTGGGCGCGTTCTAGTATGCATCTGCATATTTCCGTTAGGGAACGCCTACTCTGAAGTACGCATGTGCAATAACTCGAGTCGCCTTTACACTCCTAAATAGTGCGATTTTTTAAAAGTTTAGCAAAGAGTAAAGTCCATTAAACTTAGTCCACTCTGTTCATAACAGATTATCGTTTTGGGAACAGAACACTGTATTGAGATCAAACGCTTAAATCGATGTGAAAATGTGCAGAATGTCGGTCAAAATCCATCTTCTCCCACAACCAGCGGACTTCCTCTCACCACCATATTTGGTAGTGAGCGGAAACGCCAACAGGGTGCGTCACATTTATACATCTGGTGAAATATCTGTCTCATTGTTCTATCTGTGTTACCGGTCTTGACAGCATCAAACCAGGAGAAGCTAGTTAAGCTAGCTAACGTTAACAAGCTAGGCTAGTTGAGACTGCAGTGCCTTCGCTTTCTCACGAACAACAACTCCATTCAGAATATGAAGTAGCAGCCTACCTGTTGGATCTATCGTCACAACTGTCCAAGAGTGTTTGGAATATTTATTTCTCGCACAAAAAGACAAGCTGACCAATAAAATAGGCCTAGGTAAACGTTTCTACTATGAGCGATAGTAGATTGACATAGGCTAGTGATTTCGCTGTTCGTTACTCATCTTGGCTGAAGAAAAGTAAATGTTGACAGTTTTAACATCTTCAATGTGCGCCTCGGAATTCAATAAGGACGAGCGCCGTTGCATCCCCGATGCGTCTGTCTTCACTAGTCCTTCGGAGCTGCGATGCCTGTAAGAAGGACCCGATCCCGTGACGGGCATTAGTTAATAAGAATTGAGATCTGAGAGAGACGTGAGCGAGTGGTGCTTCGGAGCACAGCAATTGGTTCAGCCCAAGGCCACAAGGCAAGGAGTTTTTAGGGGGATTAACTGCCACACAAGGGGGCAACGGCCGTTGCTGTCGGGAAACTCGAGGCCTGGTGCTTAGGCTTATTTTGACTTAGTTGGGCCAATACATACTTTGATTAACCTGCAAGCATGGCATGATCTTTGCTTTTCAGCTGCTCAGAGCTTTAGCATGTAATACAAATTAATTTTTCATCCCACTGAGGACCACATTGAAAATAAGTGTTTTAAGGCTTTCATGAGTCATCCTCCGGGGTTCGTTTAGCTGTTCTAACCCTTCCTCCGGGGTTCGTTTAGCTGTTCTAACCCTTCCTCCGGGGTTCGTTTAGCTGTTCTAACCCTTCCTCCGGGGTTCGTTTAGCTGTTCTAACCCTTCCTCCGGGGTTCGTTTAGCTGTTCTAACCCTTCCTCCGGGGTTCGTTTAGCTGTTCTAACCCTTCCTCCGGGGTTGGTTTAGCTGTTCTAACCCTTCCTCCGGGGTTGGTTTAGCTGTTCTAACCCTTCCTCCGGGGTTGGTTTAGCTGTTCTAACCCTTCCTCCGGGGTTGGTTTAGCTGTTCTAACCCTTCCTCCGGGGTTGGTTTAGCTGTTCTAACCCTTCCTCCGGGGTTGGTTTAGCTGTTCTAACCCTTCCTCCGGGGTTGGTTTAGCTGTTCTAACCCTTCCTCCGGGGTTGGTTTAGCTGTTCTAACCCTTCCTCCGGGGTTGGTTTAGCTGTTCTAACCCTTCCTCCGGGGTTCGTTTAGCTGTTCTAACCCTTCCTCCGGGGTTCGTTTAGCTGTTCTAACCCTTCCTCCGGGGTTCGTTTAGCTGTTCTAAACCTTTTAAATCAATTCCCTCACCAGAGCTTGCTCGTACACATGTCCGTCAATGACATCTTCCAGGGTGGTTCCTCCCTCCAGGAGTTCAATCATGTGGTTTGGTTCGTCAGCGAGTCCTTTCATCTCAACAGTATTCAGCAGACAATCATAAAGAAAGAGTAGTCAAGTCAAGGTGGCGACTGAGCCGTGGGTCCTGCCGGGTATGCAACACACAGAGAGAGAGGACAACAGTATGTTGCTGTTAGGTGGACATCGACTTAATTATTACACATCTCCTTTAAGAAACCATGCAAGCTAGTACCAAAAAAAAAAAAAAACTTTTCAAACATTACGTATATCTGAAGAAAGAAGTAGATCAAAATATATACTTTATACTATGCGTGCTGAGACACGGGTTGGACTGTGTATGACGTGTCCAATGTTTCCTTTCATTCCTGAGGTGTCAGCTTGAGCTAAAAGCTTCTTCTTACATCACATGTAGACATAAACAAGCCCCTGTGTAAGGGTGCCTTCAAACCAAAACACATCAACTGGCCCCTGTGTAAGGGTGCCTTCAAACCAAAACACATCAACAAGCCCCTGTGTAAGGGTGCCTTCAAACCAAAACACATCAACTGGCCCCTGTGTAAGGGTGCCTTCAAACCAAAACACATCAACTGGCCCCTGTGTAAGGGTGCCTTCAAACCAAAACACATCAACTGGCCCCTGTGTAAGGGTGCCTTCAAACCAAAACACATCAACTGGCCCCTGTGTAAGGGTGCCTTCAAACCAAAACACATCAACAGGCCCCTGTGTAAGGGTGCCTTCAAACCAAAACACATCAACTGGCCCCTGTGTAAGGGTGCCTTCAAACCAAAACACATCAACTGGCCCCTGTGTAAGGGTGCCTTCAAACCAAAACACATCAACTGGCCCCTGTGTAAGGGTGCCTTCAAACCAAAACACATCAACTGGCCCCTGTGTAAGGGTGCCTTCAAACCAAAACACATCAACTGGCCCCTGTGTAAGGGTGCCTTCAAACCAAAACACATCAACTGGCCCCTGTGTAAGGGTGCCTTCAAACCAAAACACATCAACTGGCCCCTGTGTAAGGGTGCCTTCAAACCAAAACACATCAACTGGCCCCTGTGTAAGGGTGCCTTCAAACCAAAACACATCAACTGGCCCCTGTGTAAGGGTGCCTTCAAACCAAAACACATCAACTGGCCCCTGTGTAAGGGTGCCTTCAAACCAAAACACATCAACTGGCCCCTGTGTAAGGGTGCCTTCAAACCGAAACACATCAACTGGCCCCTGTGTAAGGGTGCCTTCAAACCAAAACACATCAACTGGCCCCTGTGTAGGGGTGCCTTCAAACCAAAACACATCAACTGGCCCCTGTGTAGGGGTGCCTTCAAACCAAAACACATCAACTGGCCCCTGTGTAGGGGTGCCTTCAAACCAAAACACATCAACTGGCCCCTGTGTAAGGGTGCCTTCAAACCAAAACACATCAACTGGCCCCTGTGTAAGGGTGCCTTCAAACCAAAACACATCAACTGGCCCCTGTGTAAGGGTGCCTTCAAACCAAAACACATCAACAAGCCCCTGTGTAAGGGTGCCTTCAAACCAAAACACATCAACTGGCCCCTGTGTAAGGGTGCCTTCAAACCAAAACACATCAACTGGCCCCTGTGTAAGGGTGCCTTCAAACCAAAACACATCAACTGGCCCCTGTGTAAGGGTGCCTTCAAACCAAAACACATCAACTGGCCCCTGTGTAAGGGTGCCTTCAAACCAAAACACATCAACTGGTCGTCTGAAGCATCGGTGTGGTGGGACGGCGAAACACCACTAGGCCTTCCCACAACACACTGCTCTCATTGGAAACCATCGGTGTGGTGGGACGGCGAAACACCACTAGGCCTTCCCACAACACACTGCTCTCATTGGAAACCATCGGTGTGGTGGGACGGCGAAACACCACTAGGCCTTCCCACAACACACTGCTCTCATTGGAAACCATCGGTGTGGTGGGACAGCGAAACACCACTAGGCCTTCCCACAACACACTGCTCTCATTGGAAACCATCGGTGTGGTGGGACAGCGAAACACCACTAGGCCTTCCCACAACACACTGCTCTCATTGGAAACCATCGGTGTGGTGGGACGGCGAAACACCACTAGGCCTTCCCACAACACACTGCTCTCATTGGAAACCATCGGTGTGGTGGGACAGCGAAACACCACTAGGCCTTCCCACAACACACTGCTCTCATTGGAAACCATCGGTGTGGTGGGACAGCGAAACACCACTAGGCCTTCCCACAACACACTGCTCTCATTGGAAACCATCGGTGTGGTGGGACAGCGAAACACCACTAGGCCTTCCCACAACACACTGCTCTCATTGGAAACCATCGGTGTGGTGGGACGGCGAAACACCACTAGGCCTTCCCACAACACACTGCTCTCATTGGAAACCATCGGTGTGGTGGGACGGCGAAACACCACTAGGCCTTCCCACAACACACTGCTCTCATTGGAAACCATCGGTGTGGTGGGACGGCGAAACACCACTAGGCCTTCCCACAACACACTGCTCTCATTGGAAACCATCGGTGTGGTGGGACAGCGAAACACCACTAGGCCTTCCCACAACACACTGCTCTCATTGGAAACCATCGGTGTGGTGGGACAGCGAAACACCACTAGGCCTTCCCACAACACACTGCTCTCATTGGAAACCATCGGTGTGGTGGGACAGCGAAACACCACTAGGCCTTCCCACAACACACTGCTCTCATTGGAAACCATCGGTGTGGTGGGACGGCGAAACACCACTAGGCCTTCCCACAACACACTGCTCTCATTGGAAACCATCGGTGTGGTGGGACAGCGAAACACCACTAGGCCTTCCCACAACACACTGCTCTCATTGGAAACCATCGGTGTGGTGGGACAGCGAAACACCACTAGGCCTTCCCACAACACACTGCTCTCATTGGAAACCATCGGTGTGGTGGGACAGCGAAACACCACTAGGCCTTCCCACAACACACTGCTCTCATTGGAAACCATCGGTGTGGTGGGACAGCGAAACACCACTAGGCCTTCCCACAACACACTGCTCTCATTGGAAACCATCGGTGTGGTGGGACGGCGAAACACCACTAGGCCTTCCCACAACACACTGCTCTCATTGGAAACCATCGGTGTGGTGGGACAGCGAAACACCACTAGGCCTTCCCACAACACACTGCTCTCATTGGAAACCATCGGTGTGGTGGGACAGCGAAACACCACTAGGCCTTCCCACAACACACTGCTCTCATTGGAAACCATCGGTGTGGTGGGACAGCGAAACACCACTAGGCCTTCCCACAACACACTGCTCTCATTGGAAACCATCCAGTTGCTGCTCTTTTTACAAATACGTTTGCCTGGTTTGAAGGCACCCTAAGGAAATGTCAGAATGGTTTTGCTTACATGGAAAAGTCTGTAGATGGCCGTGTCCCGCTATCAGCTAGGATCCCAAGGCGGCTCAGCGTTGAAGTCAAAGCGCTCCCGGTAAAGAGCCGCCCCTAGGCCTTCTGGGTAGCGGTTATACACCTGTAAAGAGAAGAGGGAGCCCTGTGGGGAGAAAAGGTACATAAAAAAAAATAAAGTTGTTGATTGTGTGTGTTCAAATGGAAACGTGTCTGACAAAGGCATGCATACAGGCTCAGACAAGTCATTAAAATACAGTCAGCCAGGCGTAACAGCACGGATAGAGGGTACAATTTGTTCAGATCAAATCACTATTGCATAAACCTATAGAGGGTACAATGTGTTCAGATCAAATCACTATTGCATAAACCTGTATTCTATCAATTCAACTGTAAACTAATTCTATTCATTTGGGAGATTACGTAAGAGACGTTGCCGATGGTGAAGTCTGAAGACCTAGCTATGTTGAGTGAAATGTGCTGCACCCTAAAATAACCATTTGTTAGTGACTTTCCCAGTACACAGCGGTGTACGGAAGGATCGATAGGTTAGGTAACTTAGCTACTACCCAGTGGTGGTTTAGGTAAATATTGACAAAGACAAAACCTGGCATTCTGTCCTCATCTACAGGAGCACTGTAACCAACTATGCTTAGGAAACCATTTCCAGGGAAGTCTGAGATTCATCTAGTGAGGCTGAAAGCTGTTGGATACACATCAACAAAACATACCATTAGCAGAATTAATCAATCTGCTTTGACAAGCAAAGGAATATGGGAGAGTAAATCCTGCCATGATGTCATGCAACGCAAAACACTAATTAGCTAGCCTTACTTTGGTTTCCAGTAATGGCGGTATTTTGAGTCAGTATCGTGGCTGACCATGGTGAATGGGCAGGATATATGCAAGCATAGATTAGAAAATGTAGGTAGGTCTGAACCAGTATCTGTACATTAGACCTCTAACGCCCAGATTCAAACTCTCATTCACCAGCTCTGCAAGCGTTATGTCAAAATACGTTCACTGATCATCAAATATAGAGTTTCGTTGAGCAACTATCTGAATTTACTCCCGTTACGGCCGTCATGTACTTCCGAAAAAGGTCTAAATACAATTTTTCAAGCAATCGAAAAAAAAATGCCTCTTCGGCACCTCCAATGTATTGAGCGGTTGTAGACTTCCGACCTGTGCGTGGCAATCATGAGTAGTAAGTGAACCCTGGAGGTAACGAAGAGGCATTTTCTCGGTTATTTGTTAAATAATTTAGACTTTTTTTTTAAAGTACATACCGGCCGTAACGGGAGTAAGTTAAGATAGTTGCTCAGCGAAACTCCATATTTGGCGATCAACGAACTAATTTGACATTATAACGCGTTCTGGGCGTTAGAGAGAGGTCTCCTACACAGATACTGGTTCAGCCAGATCATTGGTTTGTTATCATAACACAGCAAACTATCAAGGGATGACTTCGGATAAACATTACGAGGTAGGTAGCTACTTAAAAGGGAATGTATCTGGCAATCTCCAAAGAGACAGCAAAACGTTTTAACCTTCGAAAGACAGCTAGAACTCGTTTGGTTTCATGAAGATAGCGGCGCTGTTGACATCGCGCTAACAAGTACACGTAGCTAGCAACAAACTGTCAAATTCATTAATGCCATAATAATTTGTCAAATAGGTTTCAAATAAAGTTTATTATTTTGTTCTACAGGTAAGCAATGTGTGCAAACATTTACAAGAGCGCCATTTCCAGATCGAAAAGTTCAAAGGTAGCTAGCCAGCCTGCCGTGTGACTAGCTAGCTGTTAGCGTCCTGTTTGCTGGTTAGGACTGCGTCCGCCATGTTGCGTTTTGCTATCCAGCTTAGCATGAATTCAAAATTCAATCGAGGTCTTTTTTATACTTACGTGAGATAACGGCGAAAATGTTTCGGGAAATCGTCTTCTCTTTTTCGGCGGAATTTTTAAAATGTAGTGGGCACCACATAAAAAGAAAGAAAAACAGCTATTTTTGCCATACGCTTGGATGACGGGAGGTCTGTAAATGTACGGATGTTCTTTCTCTTGGCTAGTGGGAAGGGAAGTGGAAAACGTCATCAACAGGGCGGGGTCTGCTTCGCCGTAGCCAATCATGTTTCGCTATTTTCAAGTCAATGCCAAATATGTATTTCCGAATCAAATACAGAGCGCTATGTTTGTTGCGAGTTTAATCATGCCGATTATATTTGGTGTTTACGTAACTTTATACCGACAGGGACTATCATGCGAAAACTGTTTGGAAGATTATTTCAGAGTCATGAACGTTATGACCACTTACTTGCATTTGCTGTTGAATTAGATTCTGGATCATTTATATAATTATGAACACAAGCAACATATGCTTCTCACACTGAAACCAATTCACTTGTCCATAGTGTGTGACAAAAGTAAAAGCTGGCTATCTGAGTCTGATCTCCTGGTATTTATGTGGCTCAGCTGTCACTCTGTCAGTGCAGTGCACACATCATTGTAAACACAAATACTGTACATCAAACAGGAAAAAAGACTCTTACCTGCTATAGAATCCCATTTCAGTTATCCAAATACTCTAATCCAGTGGATCCAAACTCCAGTCCTCCAGTACCCCCAACAGCACATATTGGCGTTGTATCCCTGGACAAACATACCTGATTCAACTCATTGAGGGCCTGATGATTAGTTGACAAGTTGAATCAGGTGTCCTTGTCCGGGGGTAAAAATGTGTATTGTAGGGGGTACACTCGAGGACCGGAGTTGGGTACCACTGCTCTAATCTAAACTCTTGTTTGTTCTAAATAAATATAGAAATGTAACTAATTTCTCTCACTTGTTTGAAACACTGCTCCATCTATGCTCATCACAGAGTGAAATGGTTTAAGTCAAAGTTAATTCACAGGGTGAATTTAGCTAATTCACAGGATTCAGAGAACATTCAACAGCTGTAAACATTTGGGTGTGACAGTCAAACTTTGTAGTCCTGTGTTATTCGTTACATCAATGCTTTCCCTCACAGATTAACTTAGTTAAGCACCCATTTGTTTGGCTTGGTAAAATTCAGGTAAACATGGAGTCGCGTGACCCAGTTTTATGTAAATAGATCTATAAAAACAAAATCTATAACTATTCTGTAACTGCTGGTTAATTTCTACTCCTGCTACAGTTTTTTGTCACAATTTGTGTGTTTGTGTCACCCTACACCCTACGATTACACCCTACTGTTACACCCTACTGTTACACCCTACTGCTACTGTTACACCCTACTGTTACACCCTACTGTTACACCCTACTGCTACTATTACACCCTACTGTTACACCCTACTGTTACACCCTACTGCTACACCCTACTGTTACACCCTACTGTTACACCCTACTGTTACTGTTACACCCTACTGTTACACCCTACTGTTACACCCTACTGTTACACCCTACTGTTACACCCTACTGCTACTGTTACACCCTACTGTTACACCCTACTGTTACACCCTACTGCTACACCCTACTGCTACACCCTACAGTTACACCCTACTGTTACACCCTACTGTTACACCCTACTGTTACACCCTACTGTTACACCCTACTGTTACACCCTACTGTTACACCCTACTGTTACACCCTACTGCTACTGTTACACCCTACTGTTACACCCTACTGCTACACCCTACTGTTACACCCTACTGCTACACCCTACTGTTACACCCTACTGTTACACCCTACTGCTACTGTTACACCCTACTGTTACACCCTACTGCTACACCCTACTGTTACACCCTACTGTTACACCCTACTGCTACACCCTACTGCTACACCCTACTGTTACACCCTACTGTTACACCCTACTGTTACTGTTACACCCTACTGTTACACCCTACTGTTACACCCTACTGTTACACCCTACTGCTACACCCTACTGTTACACCCTACTGCTACACCCTACTGTTACACCCTACTGTTACACCCTACTGCTACTGTTACACCCTACTGTTACACCCTACTGTTACACCCTACTGCTACACCCTACTGCTACACCCTACAGTTACACCCTACTGTTACACCCTACTGTTACACCCTACTGTTACACCCTACTGTTACACCCTACTGTTACACCCTACTGTTACACCCTACTGCTACTGTTACACCCTACTGTTACACCCTACTGCTACACCCTACTGTTACACCCTACTGCTACACCCTACTGTTACACCCTACTGTTACACCCTACTGCTACTGTTACACCCTACTGTTACACCCTACTGCTACACCCTACTGTTACACCCTACTGTTACACCCTACTGCTACACCCTACTGCTACACCCTACTGTTACACCCTACTGTTACACCCTACTGTTACTGTTACACCCTACTGTTACACCCTACTGTTACACCCTACTGTTACACCCTACTGCTACACCCTACTGTTACACCCTACTGTTACACCCTACTGCTACACCCTACTGTTACACCCTACTGCTACTGTTACACCCTACTGTTACACCCTACTGCTACACCCTACTGTTACACCCTACTGTTACACCCTACTGCTACACCCTACTGTTACACCCTACTGCAATTGTTACACCCTACTGTTACACCCTACTGCTACACCCTACTGTTACACCCTACTGTTACACCCTACTGTTACACCCTACTGCTACTGTTACACCCTACTGTTACACCCTACTGCTACTGTTACACCCTACTGTTACACCCTACTGCTACACCCTACTGTTACACCCTACTGTTACACCCTACTGTTACACCCTACTGTTACTGTTACACCCTACTGCTACACCCTACTGTTACACCCTACTGCAATTGTTACACCCTACTGTTACACCCTACTGTTACACCCTACTGTTACACCCTACTGTTACACCCTACTGTTACACCCTACTGTTACACCCTACTGCTACTGTTACACCCTACTGTTACACCCTACTGCTACTGTTACACCCTACTGTTACACCCTACTGCTACACCCTACTGTTACTATTACACCCTACTGTTACACCCTACTGTTACACCCTACTGTTACACCCTACTGTTACTATTACACCCTACTGTTACACCCTACTGTTACACCCTACTGTTACACCCTACTGTTACACCCTACTGTTACTATTACACCCTACTGTTACACCCTACTGTTACACCCTACTGTTACACCCTACTGTTACACCCTACTGTTACACCCTACTGTTACACCCTACTGTTACACCCTACTGTTACACCCTACTGCTACTGTTACACCCTACTGTTACACCCTACTGCTACTGTTACACCCTACTGCTACACCCTACTGTTACTATTACACCCTACTGTTACACCCTACTGTTACACCCTACTGTTACACCCTACTGTTACACCCTACTGTTACTATTACACCCTACTGTTACACCCTACTGTTACACCCTACTGTTACACCCTACTGTTACACCCTACTGTTACTATTACACCCTACTGTTACACCCTACTGTTACACCCTACTGTTACTATTACACCCTACTGTTACACCCTACTGTTACACCCTACTGCTACACCCTACTGTTACACCCTACTGTTACTGTTACACCCTACTGTTACACCCTACTGTTACACCCTACTGTTACTATTACACCCTACTGTTACACCCTACTGTTACACCCTACTGTTACACCCTACTGTTACACCCTACTGTTACTATTACACCCTACTGTTACACCCTACTGTTACACCCTACTGCTACACCCTACTGTTACACCCTACTGTTACTGTTACACCCTACTGTTACACCCTACTGCTACACCCTACTGTTACACCCTACTGTTACACCCTACTGTTACACCCTACTGTTACACCCTACTGTTACACCCTACTTCTACTGTTACACCCTACTGTTACACCCTACTGTTACACCCTACGGTTACACCCTACTTCTACTGTTACACCCTACTGTTACACCCTACTGTTACACCCTACTGTTACACCCTACGGTTACACCCTACTTCTACTGTTACACCCTACTGTTACACCCTACTGTTACACCCTACTGTTACTGTTACACCCTACTGTTACACCCTACTGTTACACCCTACTGTTACACCCTACTGTTACACCCTACTGTTACACCCTACTTCTACTGTTAACCCTACTGTTACACCCTACTGTTACACCCTACTGTTACACACTACTGTTACTATTACACCCTACTGTTACACCCTACTGCTACACCCTACTGTTACACCCTACTGTTACACCCTACTGTTACACCCTACTGTTACACCCTACTGCTACACCCTACTGTTACACCCTACTGTTACACCCTACTGTTACTGTTACACCCTACTGCTACACCCTACTGCTACTGTTACACCCTACTGTTACACCCTACTGTTACACCCTACTGTTACACCCTACTGTTACACCCTACTGTTACTGTTACACCCTACTGTTACACCCTACTGTTACACCCTACTGTTACTGTTACACCCTACTGTTACACCCTACTGTTACTGTTACACCCTACTGTTACACCCTACTGTTACACCCTACTGTTACACCCTACTGCTACACCCTACTGTTACACCCTACTGTTACACCCTACTGTTACACCCTACTGTTACACCCTACTGTTACACCCTACTGCTACTGTTACACCCTACTGTTACACCCTACTGTTACACCCTACTGTTACACCCTACTGCTACACCCTACTGTTACAACCTACTGCTACTGTTACGCCCTACTGTTACACCCTACAGCTACACCCTACTGCTACACCCTACTGCTACTGTTACACCCTACTGTTACACCCTACTGTTACACCCTACTGCTACACCCTACTGTTACACCCTACTGTTACACCCTACTGCTACTGTTACACCCTATTGTTACACACTACTGCTACTGTTACACCCTACTGTTACACCCTACTGCTACACCCTACTGTTACACCCTACTGTTACACCCTACTGTTACACCCTACTGTTACACCCTACTGCTATTGTTACACCCTACTGTTACACCCTACTGCTACTGTTACACCCTACTGTTACACCCTACTGTTACACCCTACTGCTACACCCTACTGTTACACCCTACTGCTACTGTTACACCCTACTGTTACACCCTACTGTTACACCCTACTGTTACACCCTACTGTTACACCCTACTGTTACTGTTACACCCTACTGTTACACCCTACTGTTACACCCTACTGTTACACCCTACTGTTACACCCTACTGTTACACCCTACTGTTACTGTTACACCCTACTGCTACTGTTACACCCTACTGTTACACCCTACTGTTACACCCTACTGTTACACCCTACTTCTACTGTTACACCCTACTGTTACACCCTACTGCTACACCCTACTGTTACATCCTACTGTTACACCCTACTTCTACTGTTACACCCTACTTCTACTGTTACACCCTACTGTTACACCCTACTGTTACACCCTACTGTTACACCCTACTGTTACACCCTACTGTTACTGTTACACCCTACTGTTACACCCTACTGTTACACCCTACTGTTACACCCTACTGTTACACCCTACTGTTACACCCTACTGTTACACCCTACTGTTACTGTTACACCCTACTGCTACTGTTACACCCTACTGTTACACCCTACTGTTACACCCTACTGTTACACCCTACTTCTACTGTTACACCCTACTGTTACACCCTACTGCTACACCCTACTGTTACATCCTACTGTTACACCCTACTTCTACTGTTACACCCTACTGTTACACCCTACTGTTACACCCTACTGTTACACCCTACTGTTACACCCTACTGTTACACCCTACTGTTACACCCTACTTCTACTGTTACACCCTACTGTTACACCCTACTGCTACACCCTACTGTTACATCCTACTGTTACACCCTACTTCTACTGTTACACCCTACTGTTACACCCTACTGTTACACCCTACTGTTACACCCTACTGCTACACCCTACTGTTACACCCTACTGTTACACCCTACTGTTACACCCTACTGCTACACCCTACTGTTACACCCTACTGTTACACCCTACTGTTACACCCTACTTCTACTGTTACACCCTACTGTTACACCCTACTGTTACACCCTACTGTTACACCCTACTGTTACACCCTACTGTTACTGTTACACCCTACTGTTACACCCTACTGTTACACCCTACTGTTACACCCTACTGTTACACCCTACTGTTACACCCTACTGTTACTGTTACACCCTACTGCTACTGTTACACCCTACTGTTACACCCTACTGTTACACCCTACTGTTACACCCTACTTCTACTGTTACACCCTACTGTTACACCCTACTGCTACACCCTACTGTTACATCCTACTGTTACACCCTACTGTTACTGTTACACCCTACTGTTACACCCTACTGTTACACCCTACTGTTACACCCTACTGTTACACCCTACTGTTACACCCTACTGTTACACCCTACTGTTACACCCTACTTCTACTGTTACACCCTACTGTTACACCCTACTGCTACACCCTACTGTTACATCCTACTGTTACACCCTACTTCTACTGTTACACCCTACTGTTACACCCTACTGTTACACCCTACTGTTACACCCTACTGCTACACCCTACTGCTACTGTTACACCCTACTGTTACACCCTACTGTTACACCCTACTGTTACACCCTACTGCTACACCCTACTGTTACACCCTACTGTTACACCCTACTGTTACACCCTACTGTTACACCCTACTGCTACTGTTACACCCTACTGTTACACCCTACTGTTACACCCTACCTTACTCCTTATCTTTTTTAATTTGGCCTCTGTTAATATGTCCTTGTTATTAATATGAACATGGAACACTTGATTCAGATTATTATTTTCCCACTTGCAGTTGAATATGCAATATTTAGTCGGCCTATGACCGTGGACACACAGTGTTATTTCCAGGTCTGATATTCCATAACCACCACTGGCTGTGCCCGAGTGTTGATAGAGGCCCTTTTAACTGAACTTAGAAATGACTCATTGATCATTGATAAAACATTTACCCAGACAATATCTAAAAACCCTGAAGACAAACCCTGTGTGTGTGTGTGTGTGTGTGTGTGTTTGTTTGTGGTTGTGTGTGTGTGTTTGTTTGTGGTTGTGTGTGTGTGTGTGTGTGTGTGTGTGTGTGTGTGTGTTGCTGAGGCTGAGTGGTTGAATATGTTACTGGGTCAACAACCTATAAAGCCTTCATCTCACACCAAAACATCCTGAATGAATCCCATGACTGACTGTGAGGGCATCTTCTGATCTGTTGAATGAACCAACTTCTCAGTATAATGGCCTCACAACTCATCAAAGAAAACAGTTATTAGAGGTTGAGGAGCCAATGATACCCTTGTCCTGTTTCAGTTATTAGAGGTTGAGGAGGCCATGATACCCTTGTCCTGTTTCAGTTATTAGAGGTTGAGGAGGCCATGATACCCTTGTCCTGTTTCAGTTATTAGAGGTTGAGGAGGCCATGACACCCTTGTCCTGTTTCTGTCTGCTGGAACCCGTTAGTACAACAACATGAACATAGACCAAGTTTACAGATTTACAAAAGTCCTGATTCCTGGTGACCAACGTTGTGACTCTTTGCCTGCTCCCAAATGGCACCCTATTCCCTACACAGTGCACTACTTTGATGGGAACAGACAAAGTAATGAGACAGAATCATCCATATGAATAATGGAGATTATCTGGGATTGTAACAACAACAACAAACTCTCTCATGTACTGGACCATAGTCCCGATGCCAGATGCTCATGTACTGTACTGGACTCGGGAACTAACAGACAAGCATCACAATGGTCTCATGTACTGGACTGGGGAACTAATCAACATGTTGTCATAGTCCTGATGCCAGACTGGGGAACTAATCAACATGTTGTCATAGTCCTGATGCCAGACTGGGGAACTAATCAACATGTTGTCATAGTCCTGATGCCAGACTGGGGAACTAATCAACATGTTGTCATAGTCCTGATGCCAGACTGGGGAACTAATCAACATGTTGTCATAGTCCTGATGCCAGACTGGGGAACTAATCAACATGTTGTCATAGTCCTGATGCCAGACTGGGGAACTAATCAACATGTTGTCATAGTCCTGATGCCAGACTGGGGAACTAATCAACATGTTGTCATAGTCCTGATGCCAGACTGGGGAACTAATCAACATGTTGTCATAGTCCTGATGCCAGACTGGGGAACTAATCAACATGTTGTCATAGTCCTGATGCCAGACTGGGGAACTAATCAACATGTTGTCATAGTCCTGATGCCAGACTGGGGAACTAATCAACATGTTGTCATAGTCCTGATGCCAGACTGGGGAACTAATCAACATGTTGTCATAGTCCTGATGCCAGACTGGGGAACTAATCAACATGTTGTCATAGTCCTGATGCCAGACTGGGGAACTAATCGACATGTTGTCATAGTCCTGATGCCAGACTGGGGAACTAATCGACATGTTGTCATAGTCCTGATGCCAGACTGGGGAACTAATCAACATGTTGTCATAGTCCTGATGCCAGACTGGGGAACTAATCGACATGTTGTCATAGTCCTGATGCCAGACTGGGGAACTAATCAACATGTTGTCATAGTCCTGATGCCAGACTGGGGAACTAATCAACATGTTGTCATAGTCCTGATGCCAGACTGTGGAACTAATCAACATGTTGTCATAGTCCTGATGCCAGACTGGGGAACTAATCAACATGTTGTCATAGTCCTGATGCCAGACTGGGGAACTAACAGACAGGCATCACAATGGTCTCATGTACTGGACTGGGGAACTAATCAACATGTTGTCATAGTCCTGATGCCAGACTGGGGAACTAATCAACATGTTGTCATAGTCCTGATGCTAGACTGGGGAACTAATCAACATGTTGTCATAGTCCTGATGCCAGACTGGGGAACTAATCAACATGTTGTCATAGTCCTGATGCCAGACTGGGGAACTAATCAACATGTTGTCATAGTCCTGATGCCAGACTGGGGAACTAATCAACATGTTGTCATAGTCCTGATGCCAGACTGGGGAACTAATCGACATGTTGTCATAGTCCTGATGCCAGACTGGGGAACTAATCGACATGTTGTCATAGTCCTGATGCCAGACTGGGGAACTAATCGACATGTTGTCATAGTCCTGATGCCAGACTGGGGAACTAATCGACATGTTGTCATAGTCCTGATGCCAGACTGGGGAACTAATCGACATGTTGTCATAGTCCTGATGCCAGACTGGGGAACTAATCAACATGTTGTCATAGTCCTGATGCCAGACTGGGGAACTAATCGACATGTTGTCATAGTCCTGATGCCAGACTGGGGAACTAATCGACATGTTGTCATAGTCCTGATGCCAGACTGGGGAACTAATCGACATGTTGTCATAGTCCTGATGCCAGACTGGGGAACTAATCGACATGTTGTCATAGTCCTGATGCCAGACTGGGGAACTAATCAACATGTTGTCATAGTCCTGATGCCAGACTGGGGAACTAATCGACATGTTGTCATAGTCCTGATGCCAGACTGGGGAACTAATCAACATGTTGTCATAGTCCTGATGCCAGACTGGGGAACTAATCAACATGTTGTCATAGTCCTGATGCCAGACTGGGGAACTAATCAACATGTTGTCATAGTCCTGATGCCAGACTGGGGAACTAATCAACATGTTGTCATAGTCCTGATGCCAGACTGGGGAACTAATCAACATGTTGTCATAGTCCTGATGCCAGACTGGGGAACTAATCAACATGTTGTCATAGTCCTGATGCCAGACTGGGGAACTAATCAACATGTTGTCATAGTCCTGATGCCAGACTGGGGAACTAATCAACATGTTGTCATAGTCCTGATGCCAGACTGGGGAACTAATCAACATGTTGTCATAGTCCTGATGCCAGACTGGGGAACTAATCAACATGTTGTCATAGTCCTGATGCCAGACTGGGGAACTAATCGACATGTTGTCATAGTCCTGATGCCAGACTGGGGAACTAATCGACATGTTGTCATAGTCCTGATGCCAGACTGGGAAACTAATCGACATGTTGTCATAGTCCTGATGCCAGACTGGGGAACTAATCGACATGTTGTCATAGTCCTGATGCCAGACTGGGGAACTAATCAACATGTTGTCATAGTCCTGATGCCAGACTGGGGAACTAATCAACATGTTGTCATAGTCCTGATGCCAGACTGGGGTACTAATCAACATGTTGTCATAGTCCTGATGCCAGACTGGGGAACTAATCAACATGTTGTCATAGTCCTGATGCCAGACTGGGGAACTAATCAACATGTTGTCATAGTCCTGATGCCAGACTGGGGAACTAATCAACATGTTGTCATAGTCCTGATGCCAGACTGGGGAACTAATCAACATGTTGTCATAGTCCTGATGCCAGACTGGGGAACTAACAGACAGGCATCACAATGGTCTCATGTACTGGACTGGGGAACTAATCAACATGTTGTCATAGTCCTGATGCCAGACTGGGGAACTAATCAACATGTTGTCATAGTCCTGATGCCAGACTGGGGAACGAATCAACATGTTGTCATAGTCCTGATGCCAGACTGGGGAACTAATCAACATGTTGTCATAGTCCTGATGCCAGACTGGGGAACTAATCAACATGTTGTCATAGTCCTGATGCCAGACTGGGGAACTAATCAACATGTTGTCATAGTCCTGATGCCAGACTGGGGAACTAATCAACATGTTGTCATAGTCCTGATGCCAGACTGGGGAACTAATCAACATGTTGTCATAGTCCTGATGCCAGACTGGGGAACTAATCAACATGTTGTCATAGTCCTGATGCCAGACTGGGGAACTAATCAACATGTTGTCATAGTCCTGATGCCAGACTGGAGAACTAATCAACATGTTGTCATAGTCCTGATGCCAGACTGGGGAACTAACAGACAAGCGTCACAATGTTTGATACAGCAAACTAATCAACATGTTGTCATAGTACAGCTAATTCTGTCCATGGAATAACTTACTGCATATTTAGGGGCTTACTTACTGCATATTTAGGGGCTTACTTACTGCATATTTAGGGGATTCCTTACTGCATATTTAGGGTCTTACTTACTGCATATTTAGGGGTTTACTGATTGCATAATTAGGGGCTAACTTACTGCATATTTAGGGGCTTACTTACTGCATATTTAGGGGCTTACTTACTGCATATTTAGGGGCTTACTTACTGCATATTTAGGGGCTTACATACTGCATATTTAGGGGCTTACTTACTGCATATTTAGGGGTTTACTGATTGCATATTTAGGGGCTAACTTACTGCATATTTAGGGGCTTACTTACTGCATATTTAGGGGCTTACTTACTGCATATTTAGGGGATTCCTTACTGCATATTTAGGGGCTTACTTACTGCATATTTAGGGGTTTACTGATTGCATATTTAGGGGCTAACTTACTGCATATTTAGGGGCTTACTTACTGCATATTTAGGGGCTTACTTACTGCATATTTAGGGGCTTACTTACTGCATATTTAGGGGCTTACTTACTGCATATTTAGGGGCTTACTTACTGCATATTTAGGGGTTTACTGATTGCATATTTAGGGGATTACTTACTGCATATTTAGGGGATTACTTACTGCATATTTAGGATCTTACTTACTGCACATTTAGGGGCTTACTTACTGCATATTTAGGGGCTTACTTACTGCATATTTAGGGGCTTACTTACTGCATATTTAGGGGCTTACTTACTGCATATTTAGGGGTTTACTGATTGCATATTTAGGGGCTAACTTACTGCATATTTAGGGGCTTACTTACTGCATATTTAGGGGCTTACTTACTGCATATTTAGGGGATTCCTTACTGCATATTTAGGGGCTTACTTACTGCATATTTAGGGGTTTACTGATTGCATATTTAGGGGCTAACTTACTGCATATTTAGGGGCTTACTTACTGCATATTTAGGGGCTTACTTACTGCATATTTAGGGGCTTACTTACTGCATATTTAGGGGCTTACATACTGCATATTTAGGGGCTTACTTACTGCATATTTAGGGGCTTACTTACTGCATATTTAGGGGTTTACTGATTGCATATTTAGGGGATTACTTACTGCATATTTAGGGGCTTACTTACTGCATATTTAGGGGTTTACTGATTGCATATTTAGGGGTTACTTACTGCATATTTAGGGGTTTACTGATTGCATATTTAGGGGTTTACTTACTGCATGTTTAGGGGCTTACTTACTGCATGTTTAGGGGCTTACATACTGCATATTTAGGGGCTTACTTACTGCATATTTAGGGGATTCCTTACTGCATATTTAGGGTCTTACTTACTGCATATTTAGGGGTTTACTGATTGCATAATTAGGGGCTAACTTACTGCATATTTAGGGGCTTACTTACTGCATATTTAGGGGCTTACTTACTGCATATTTAGGGGCTTACTTACTGCATATTTAGGGGCTTACATACTGCATATTTAGGGGCTTACTTACTGCATATTTAGGGGTTTACTGATTGCATATTTAGGGGCTAACTTACTGCATATTTAGGGGCTTACTTACTGCATATTTAGGGGCTTACTTACTGCATATTTAGGGGATTCCTTACTGCATATTTAGGGGCTTACTTACTGCATATTTAGGGGTTTACTGATTGCATATTTAGGGGCTAACTTACTGCATATTTAGGGGCTTACTTACTGCATATTTAGGGGCTTACTTACTGCATATTTAGGGGCTTACTTACTGCATATTTAGGGGCTTACTTACTGCATATTTAGGGGCTTACTTACTGCATATTTAGGGGTTTACTGATTGCATATTTAGGGGATTACTTACTGCATATTTAGGGGATTACTTACTGCATATTTAGGATCTTACTTACTGCACATTTAGGGGCTTACTTACTGCATATTTAGGGGCTTACTTACTGCATATTTAGGGGCTTACTTACTGCATATTTAGGGGCTTACTTACTGCATATTTAGGGGTTTACTGATTGCATATTTAGGGGCTAACTTACTGCATATTTAGGGGCTTACTTACTGCATATTTAGGGGCTTACTTACTGCATATTTAGGGGATTCCTTACTGCATATTTAGGGGCTTACTTACTGCATATTTAGGGGTTTACTGATTGCATATTTAGGGGCTAACTTACTGCATATTTAGGGGCTTACTTACTGCATATTTAGGGGCTTACTTACTGCATATTTAGGGGCTTACTTACTGCATATTTAGGGGCTTACATACTGCATATTTAGGGGCTTACTTACTGCATATTTAGGGGCTTACTTACTGCATATTTAGGGGTTTACTGATTGCATATTTAGGGGATTACTTACTGCATATTTAGGGGATTACTTACTGCATATTTAGGATCTTACTTACTGCACATTTAGGGGCTTACTTACTGCATATTTAGGGGCTTACTTACTGCATATTTAGGGGCTTACTTACTGCATATTTAGGGGCTTACTTACTGCATATTTAGGGGTTTACTGATTGCATATTTAGGGGTTACTTACTGCATATTTAGGGGTTTACTGATTGCATATTTAGGGGTTTACTTACTGCATGTTTAGGGGCTTACTTACTGCATGTTTAGGGGCTTACATACTGCATATTTAGGGGCTTACTTACTGCATATTTAGGGGCTTACTTACTGCATATTTAGGGGCTAACTTACTGCATGTTTAGGGGCTTACATACTGCATATTTAGGGGCTTACTTACTGCATATCTAGGGGCTTACTTACTGCATATTTAGGGGTTTACTGATTGCATATTTAGGGGCTTACTTACTGCATATTTAGGGGTTTACTGATTGCATATTTAGGGGCTAACGTACTGCATATTTAGGAGCTAACGTACTGCATATTTAGGGGCTTACTTACTGCATATTTAGGGGCTTACTTACTGCATATTTAGGGGCTTACTTACTGCATATTTAGGGGCTTACTTACTGCATATTTAGGGGCTTACTTACTGCATATTTAGGGGTTTACTGATTGCATATTTAGGGGCTAACTTACTGCATATTTAGGGGCTTACTTACTGCATATTTAGGGGCTTACTTACTGCATATTTAGGGGATTCCTTACTGCATATTTAGGGTCTTACTTACTGCATATTTAGGGGTTTACTGATTGCATAATTAGGGGCTAACTTACTGCATATTTAGGGGCTTACTTACTGCATATTTAGGGGCTTACTTACTGCATATTTAGGGGCTTACTTACTGCATATTTAGGGGCTTACATACTGCATATTTAGGGGCTTACTTACTGCATATTTAGGGGTTTACTGATTGCATATTTAGGGGCTAACTTACTGCATATTTAGGGGCTTACTTACTGCATATTTAGGGGCTTACTTACTGCATATTTAGGGGATTCCTTACTGCATATTTAGGGGCTTACTTACTGCATATTTAGGGGTTTACTGATTGCATATTTAGGGGCTAACTTACTGCATATTTAGGGGCTTACTTACTGCATATTTAGGGGCTTACTTACTGCATATTTAGGGGCTTACTTACTGCATATTTAGGGGCTTACATACTGCATATTTAGGGGCTTACTTACTGCATATTTAGGGGCTTACTTACTGCATATTTAGGGGTTTACTGATTGCATATTTAGGGGATTACTTACTGCATATTTAGGGGATTACTTACTGCATATTTAGGATCTTACTTACTGCACATTTAGGGGCTTACTTACTGCATATTTAGGGGCTTACTTACTGCATATTTAGGGGCTTACTTACTGCATATTTAGGGGCTTACTTACTGCATATTTAGGGGTTTACTGATTGCATATTTAGGGGTTACTTACTGCATATTTAGGGGTTTACTGATTGCATATTTAGGGGTTTACTTACTGCATGTTTAGGGGCTTACTTACTGCATGTTTAGGGGCTTACATACTGCATATTTAGGGGCTTACTTACTGCATATTTAGGGGCTTACTTACTGCATATTTAGGGGCTAACTTACTGCATGTTTAGGGGCTTACATACTGCATATTTAGGGGCTTACTTACTGCATATTTAGGGGCTTACTTACTGCATATTTAGGGGTTAACTGATTGCATATTTAGGGGCTTACTTACTGCATATTTAGGGGTTTACTGATTGCATATTTAGGGGCTAACGTACTGCATATTTAGGAGCTAACGTACTGCATATTTAGGGGCTTACTTACTGCATATTTAGGGGCTTACTTACTGCATATTTAGGGGCTTACTTACTGCATATTTAGGGGCTTACTTACTGCATATTTAGGGGCTTACTTACTGCATGTTTAGGGGTTTACTGATTGCATATTTAGGGGTTTACTTACTGCATATTTAGGGGTTTACTGATTGCATATTTAGGGGTTTACTTACTGCATATTTAGGGGTTTACTGATTGCATATTTAGGGGCTTACTTACTGCATATTTAGGGGTTTCCTTACTGCATATTTAGGGGCTTACTTACTGCATATTTAGGGGTTTACTGATTGCATATTTAGGGGCTTACTTACTGCATATTTAGGGGTTTACTGATTGCATATTTAGGGGCTAACGTACTGCATATTTAGGGGCTTACATACTGCATATTTAGGGGATTACTGATTGCATATTTAGGGGCTTACTTACTGCATATTTAGGGGTTTACTTACTGCATATTTAGGGGTTTACTGATTGCATATTTAGGGGCTTACTTACTGCATATTTAGGGGCTTCCTTACTGCATATTTAGGGGCTTACTTACTGCATATTTAGGGGTTTACTGATTGCATATTTAGGGGCTTACTTACTGCATATTTAGGGGTTTACTGATTGCATATTTAGGGGCTAACGTACTGCATATTTAGGGGCTTACATACTGCATATTTAGGGGTGTCACGGTTTCGGCCGAGGCTGCCTCTCTCCCTTGTTCGGGCAGGTTTCGGCGTTCGTCGTCTCCGGAATTCTAGCTGCCACCGCTGTATGTTTCATGTTCGTTTGCTTTTGTCTGTTTGTTTCCACACCTGTTTCTGTTTTGGCGTAATTAGTGTCCTATAAGTTTCTCGTTGTGTTTGTCTAGTGTTGTGTGTAATTATTTTCCGTCAGTTGTGTGTATTGCTCGGTTGAGCTTCTCTCCACTGCGCTGGAGTATTTTCGCACCTGTTTGTGCGCAGTTACCATTGTCGCACCTGTTTGTGCGCTGTTACTTTTCACCTTCGTGCGTATTTTTCGCCTTCGGGCAAAGTTGTCCTTTTGCCTTAGTTTGGGAAGTAATACAAGCCTTTGGAAATATCGTTCTGAGTCCTGCGTTTGATTCCACCATTGCACCTACAGCACGCCCTGACAGAATTACACACCATCAATGGAATCAGCAGGAGCCGAAGCAGCCCAGACGAGACTGGAGGCCCAGGTTCGGGACCAACAAGATCAGATCCTGCAGATGGGGACCGCCCTGCAGGAGGTGATTTCCACCCTCCGAGGCTGGGGTACGCCTACACCGCCTCCCTCCCTGCCAGCACCATCGGCCAGCCCGCCCATTCCAGCGCCGGAACCTCGAGGAGTCCGACTATCTCTCCCGAGGGCCTACGACGGAACCGCGGCTGGGTGTCAGGGATTCCTACTCCAGGTGGAGCTATACCTGGCCACAGTGCACCCGGCACCTTCGGGGCATGAGAGCGTGTCCGCCCTGATCTCCTGCCTGGCCGGAAAAGCGTTGGAGTGGGCCAACGCGGAGTGGAGGAAGATCGACGCCACGACGATTACCTACGACGAGTTCTCCCGCCGCTTCAGGGCGGTGTTTGACCATCCCCCGGAGGGGAAAGCGGCGGGGGAGCGTCTGGTCTTCCTCCGGCAGGGGAGGAGGAGTGCCCAGGAATTCGCTCTCGAATTCCGTACTCTAGCGGCAGATGCAGGGTGGAATGATCGGGCCCTCATCGATCTATACAGATGTAGCCTACGAGAGGACGTCCGTCGGGAGCTGGCTTGTAGGGACACCAGCCTCTCTTTCGACCAGCTGGTCGACATGTCCATCAGGCTGGATAACCTACTGGCTACCCGCGGACGTCCTGCGGAGGGTCCGTCCATTTCACCCTCCAGCGCCTCCGAGCCGTGTCCTATGGAGCTCGGGGGCGCTGGCGCTAGAGAGAGGAGGAGTCGGCAGGCTAGGGGGTCCATCCACTGCACCAACTGTGGTCGGGGAGGACACACCGCGGCTAGGTGCTGGGGATGGCCTCCTAGGGGAGATGACGACAGGTCCCGCACTGGGGATTCCCTCCAGGTGAGTAGGCGCCCCACGCACCCAGAGCTCACTGTTGCCCATTTTTGTATGCCTGTAAGTTTTCCACAGGTAGCACCTCATTCCCAGCATAAGGCGCTGGTAGATTCAGGCGCGGCTGGGAATTTTATTGATAAAAAGTTTTGTTTAGCGTTAGGGATTCCCCTTATTCCTGTTGATGTTCCTTTCCCCGTTCATGCCCTAGATAGTCGTCCGTTGGGTACGGGCTTAATCAGGGAAGTCACGGCGCCACTTAGGATGTGTGCGCAGGGGGATCATCAGGAGATGATTCAGCTGTTCCTGATTGACTCTCCTGCGTATCCGGTGGTGCTGGGCATGCCCTGGTTGAGTACCCATAACCCAGCTATTTCGTGGCAGGAGAGGGCTCTGATGGAGTGGTCTGCTCAGTGTGTGGGTAGATGTTTGGGCGTTTCCGTAGGGGCTACCTCGGTGGAGAGTCCAAACCAGGTGCCCGCATTGCACGTTCCACCTGAGTATGGGGATTTGGCTATTGCGTTTAGTAAGGCGAGGGCGACGCGGTTGCCACCCCATAGGCAGGGGGATTGTGCGATAGACCTCCAGGCAGGAGCTGCGCTCCCACGGAGCCATGTGTATCCTCTGTCTCAGGAAGAGAAGAAAGCTATGGAGATTTACATAGACGAATCTCTGAGACAAGGATACATACGGCCTTCCACTTCCCCTGCGTCCTCGAGTTTCTTTTTTGTGAAGAAAAAGGATGGTGGTTTGCGCCCGTGCATCGATTACCGTGGTCTCAATCAGATTACGGTGAAGTATAGTTATCCACTCCCGCTGATTGCGACCATGACTGAGTCGTTGCATGGGGCGCGTTTCTTCACGAAATTAGATCTCAGGAGCGCGTACAACTTGGTGCGCATCAGGGAGGGTGATGAATGGAAAACAGCCTTTAGTACCACCTCGGGCCATTACGAGTATCTGGTCATGCCATACGGGTTGATGAACGCTCCGTCAGTTTTCCAATCATTCGTGGATGAGATCTTCAGGGACATGCAGGGGCAGGGGGTGGTGGTGTACATTGATGACATTCTCGTGTACTCGCCTACCCGTGTCGAGCATGTGGCCCTGGTGCGTAGAGTGTTGCGGAGGCTGGTGGAGCACGACCTGTATGTGAAGGCAGAGAAGTGTCTGTTTTTCCAGGAGTCGGTCTCCTTTTTGGGTTATCAGTTGTCTGCGGCAGGGGTGAAGATGGAGGTAGACCGGGTGTCGGCCGTGCGTAATTGGCAAACACCAACCACTGTGAAGGAGGTGCAGCAGTTTTTGGGGTTTGCAAATTACTACAGGAGGTTTATCCGGGGTTTTGGACAGGTGGCAGCTCCCATCACGTCTCTGTTGAAGGGGGGTCCGGTGCGTCTGCAGTGGTCGGCCGAGGCGGACAGGGCGTTTGGGAGGCTGAAGGACCTGTTTACCTCGGCCCCGGTGCTGGCGCATCCGGATCCCTCTTTGCCGTTCCAGGTAGAGGTGGACGCGTCGGAGGCCGGTTTGGGAGCCGTGCTTTCACAACGGTCTGGCGCGCCACCTAAACTCCGCCCCTGTGCTTTTTATTCTAAGAAGCTCAGTCCGGCGGAGCGGAACTATGACGTAGGGGACAGGGAGCTGTTAGCCGTGGTACAGGCTCTAAAGGTGTGGAGGCACTGGCTTGAGGGGGCTCAACACCCTTTCCTCATTTTGACGGACCACCGTAACCTGGAGTACATCCGGGCGGCGAGGAGGCTGAACCCTCGCCAGGCAAGATGGAGTATGTTCTTGACCAGGTTTACTTTTAAGATCACGTACATCCCTGGGTCACAGAATGGCAGGGCAGATGCGCTGTCTCGGCGGTATGACACGGAGGAGAGGTCCGTGGAGCCCACTCCCATACTGCCTGAGTCGTGTCTGGTGGCACCGGTAGTGTGGGAGGTCGATGCTGAACTCGAGCGGGCGTTACGCACCGACCCTAGTCCACCACAGTGCCCGGAGGGTCGGAGGTACGTTCCGCTCGAGGTTCGGGATCGATTGATCTATTGGGCTCACACGTCACCCTCCTCTGGACATCCGGGTATCGGCCGGACAGTGCACTGTCTTAGTGCCAAGTACTGGTGGCCCACGTTGGCAAGGGATGTGAGGGTTTATGTTTCCTCCTGCTCGGTGTGCGCCCAGTGTAAGGCGCCTAGACATCTACCTAGGGGTAAGTTGCTACCCCTGCCCGTTCCACAACGACCATGGTCCCACCTCTCTGTGGACTTTATAACAGACCTTCCCCTCTCCCAAGGGAATACTACCATCCTGGTCGTTGTGGACCGGTTCTCTAAGGCCTGTCGTTTGCTCCCCATGCCGGGTCTTCCTACTGCCCTACAAACTGCCGAGGCACTGTTTACCCATGTGTTCCGGCACTACGGGGTACCCGAGGACATTGTGGCTGATCGGGGTCCCCAATTCACCTCCAGAGTCTGGAGAGCGTTTATGGAGCGGTTGGGGGTCTCGGTGAGCCTCACCTCGGGTTACCACCCGGAGAGTAATGGGCAGGTGGAACGCGTAAACCAGGATGTGGGTAGGTTTCTCAGAACATACTGCCAGGACCGGCCGGAGGAGTGGTCAAGGTACGTTCCCTGGGCCGAGATGGCCCAGAATTCCCTACGCCATTCCTCCACTAACCTAACTCCATTTCAATGTGTGTTGGGTTACCAGCCGGTTCTGGCACCCTGGCAGCAGAGCCAGATCGAGGCTCCTGCGGTGGATGAGTGGGCGCGGCGCTCGGAGGAGACGTGGAACGCTGCACACGTCCACCTGCAGCGGGCC